>NC_140505.1:122351988-122589488 GCF_964339955.1 Pipistrellus hanaki
TAACATAAATATTGTATATTTAAAAGTTGCTGAGAGTAAATCTTAAAAGTTCTTATCACAAGAAAAAAATGTAGACTTACAAAATTAAGGATGTTAAGTAAACTTACTATGACAATATATACAAATTAATTCATTACATTGCACACCTGAAACTAGTATGTGTCATTATACTTCCATAAAAAAATGAGTGACCAGAAGAAATGGAATTTTGCAAAAGGTCTTCATATTTCTGAAATGCAGAGATAGGAGTCCAGTGCTCTGTAACCTTATCTTGATCCCTTACACTTTGGTTGCAGGGGCCTACATAAGATTAATTTTCTTTCATACCTGCTTATTTGTCTTCTTCCATTTTTCCTCCTTTGGATACTAATTGAGGTAATTCCACATGCATATCTGTTTGATGCAGAACTAATAAAACATCACACAGTTTGACTTTTTTTTTATGTATGTGTGTAGTAGAAGCTGAAAAACACCAACCTGAACAATTCCCAATGGAATCATTAAAAGTACAACCAATTCAATTAATGTCTCCCTCCTTTGGCAGCATCAATTCATGCCCTATTTTTCAGTCCTCGAATTTTACTTTAATTTATCTTTATAAAATCCAAGAATTTCAAGAAAATTTTTTTTTCAAATATCTCCTTAAACAATTAATCAAAACAGTGAATCATTTTTATGTCCTATTGGCTAATTACAAAATCATTGCATTCTTTGGTCTGTTTCTATTGTCTAATTTTTCTCTTTAGTTTGACTGGAATTCTGCCTTTTTAATACATAATTTTAAAAGCTGAATATCAGATATTATGTATGAAAAATTATAGAGAATTTGGAGGCTCTCCAAAAAGTATTTAATATTTCTATTGCTAGACATATGGAGTGTGGGTTGTTATGATGATTTGGCCAGAACTCTCTTTAAGGCTGAATGTCAGGATTATTAAGGCTTTGTCTACTTTTGACTTCACAATCCTTGGATGTAGCCACCAGCTATGGTGAGTTCTGATCTGTAATCCTGGTTTCAACTTGTGGAGACTACTGAAAAAGGTGTTTTTTTCTTCATTGTTTCTGCCTGGTTCATTAATCTTGTGTCCCATGCAGAGTTAAAATTTGGCAATTATCTTGAATAAAACTGACATTATATTCATAGGCATCCTCTGTATTATCTATTGTACTAGGATTTTGGCCTCTTATGTTTTTGAACTTTGTCTTTCAATTCCCATAGCTGCCAAAAATTATCCTGTTTTCATATTAATAGGGGTTCTTCCCCCGAGTCTATGCTGTGCTCTTCAGTCTCCTGTTTTATGTTTAGAATCCTGAGGGAGGAACGTAGCTTTAAAATATTGGTTTATTTAACCACAACTGCTTTTTCTCAGGGATATATCCAAGTCCTCAGTAGTTCTCTAATACCTATATTTAAACTTAAAAAAAAGAGGCTTCTCTTTTTTTAGTTTCTGGTGGAACATTTGTCTGTTATAAGCTACCCCATATTTAAGCCAAATGTTAAGCCAAATTTAGAAGTCTATTTACATAGCACTTTTACAAGTTTATATGGTGTTAATTTTCTGTCTTCTAGGGTATAAGCCTTAATGGGAGAAATATTACTTTTATTGTTCATCACTATATCCTAAGCCTATCATTAGTAATTTAACATAATAGAAAATCGATAAATTTGTATTATACAAATGAGCCCACATGAAATTTGTATGTCCCGGATAAAATCCATTTACTCCTTTCTTCCCTTCTATTGCCAGAGTAGGCAAGGCTTGAAGAATAAAGCTCTCTGTTTTGGGAATCAGAAAAACCATGTTAAATTTCTCCTCTCTAATTGTCAGATTCCATTACTCATAAAGTTATTTACTGTCTCATTTGCTTGTTCCAAATATTAGATGGCAGGGTATTTGTGAAGATGTTTTTGAACCTCAAAGACAACAACTATCAGCTGTGTTTCATTTCCCCATAACATTGAATTACAAACTCACTACCAACTGTGTTACAATCCATTTCCATTGAAAAGTTCAAGATAATTAGAAGAATAAAAAGCAAAAATAATGGATAAAATATCTCTTTCTGGTTTATACCAACAATATTCATATTTCCTCACATTTCAACTCAATTTTGCTTAGACCATAGAATATAGGAAGAATTGTTTTTATAATAAACTGAATCAGACCATGGGTGCAATGGTAAGGGAAAACCAGTTAATTCAGTCATAGTGAATGGTCCATTGGATCTTATAAAATAACAAAAGCTCTATTTAAATCAGTGACTGTTAAAAGATTTCTGATTTAAATCATGATGGGTAATCACAGTAGACTCAGTGTTTAAAAGTTCAAAACTTTAGATAAATGGCAATCTATGAAGAAGAAATAATTGTCCTTAACAGACCTGGACTGCAGGACACTTGTTTTAGTATAGGATAAGGATTTATATTTCCACTGATAAAGACAATTCTTGAAGCCAAATAGACATATCAGGAGAATTATCAAGAGAAATAGTAATTTTTATTTCCATTGAATGTAACTGAAAATTATAGTTACACTATATGATCCCAGCATTCATATTTTTGTAGTTCTTCAAGAAATAAAACCAATCAATTTTGAAATAAATAAAAATTAATATGAAACTAAATCTTTCATTGATAGTTTGTTTCAGAAACTTCTTTCATAAGAATTACTCAACTAATTTTAATAAGTGAATACATGCATCCTTTAACTTAGCACATTTTTATTTAAAATCTATTATACTACAAATCAATTAAAGCAAAAGTACATATATGTCTCTAGTCTTGAGAATTGCTTCTGAAACAATATTTCAAGTATGTATATATAATAATATCACTGTAGTCCTCCTTTAATACTCCTTGAGCTACCCAATCTTTGTCTAGAAAATTAATACTCATTTACAATTTAAACAAAAACTTTTTTTATTATCTAAAGTCAAATTTTCAAACCACATAATCTTGGATATAAGTTGAAAAATCTTTCACATTATCAGTATTTTTATTGCCTTGTTGTGCATTTAACTACTTACATTATGTATTTGACAAAGTGCTTTCTAATTCTTATGTACTTTCCAGTACTCATATTTACCTTTGACTAATCACCTAACATTATTTTCTAGTCAGTTATCTAAACGACATAAAAAATGGTGGTTGAAAAATAGAACCTTCAATGCAAAATGATTTAAAAATTAATTCTATATAGCTAAATTAGTTTTCTGAGTATATTTACTTTTATGAGAAATCTCATTTCCTAAGAACTTCCTTTTACCTAATAATTGTTAGAGTAGAATTAGAATAATCTCTTGATAAGTTTTTTTGTGAATAATAAAATTTAAAAATTATTACTAAATAATTTAAAGCATCAGTCCAAGGGCCACTTGAAACCTTTTTAGCCTTGATAAATATTGTTATAAAAGGGAGTTTCAGTAATAACAGTAATTGAAATTTATCCCGTGACATATGTTCAGATGATCATAAACTTCATCGAATATTTTGAAGCATATATGAGAATAATTAAAACAGAAACAATAATATCCATTGAAGAAATATGAATACAGATATAAAATGTTGATAATGACCTCCCTCAACTCATGAGGTTAGTATAAGTAGTTGATTTGAAGTAAAGCACTAGGGATTTATGTAAGATATAAAGATGTTTTTCCATAATGATGGTTATTAATTATTGGATGTGTGATCTCCTAAGAGATCTGGAGGAATTCCCACTTTTAACATGGGTACTAATAATAGGATATCAGAGAAAATTCCCAATTGTTAGCTAAGAATAGGTAGGTTACTATGAAGAATAGTCAGCATCATACTTAAAGGCAAATCTGAAAGTATTGTTTACCCTAGTTTGGTTTAACAAAAGGAGAATTACAAGAGGCATATCTCTGGGTGCTTTGTGTCTTTGCTGATCTGATTCTGGATCCAGGGCTAACAACAGAAGACCTTAGTGTGCATCTTGTTCATTTGCAAATGCACCCAGCCCCAGGAGAGGGAGACACAAGCTTTGTTTCACTGGTGACTCCAAACAGGGAACACAGGGCCAGTTACAAACTCTGTCTGACATTGTCCTGCACCAGAGACCCTCCAAATTGACTGGGAGTTGTAGGAGATCTACCTAATACATGGAAACAAACCCAAACAAGCAGCCAAAATGCTGAAATAAACAAACAGGAAAAAAACAAGCAACAAATGAAAGAACAAAGGATTCTCCTAAAGAAGAGCTAAATTAAGCGAAGATAAGCTATTTATCAGATATAAGGAGTTCAGAGTAATGATTGTAAAGATGCCCAACAGCATGAAAACAGATATAGATACTATTAAAAATGACCAATTGGAAATGACATGACAGAAAGGAAGAATACACTGGAAAGAATAAACATCAGATTATAAGAAACCAAGGATCAGATCAACAAATTAGAAGACAGTAGGAAAAAAAACACTCATTCAGAGAAAAACAAAACAAAACACCACAATTAAAAAACAGAAGGACAGTTTAAGGGAGCTGTGGGACAACATAAAACTTAAGATCTACATTCTAAGAGTACTAAAAGGTGAAGACACTGAGCAAAGATTAGAGAACCTATTTGAAGAAATAATGTCAGAAAATTTTCCTAACCCAGTAAAGGAAAAATTCACACAAGTTCAGGAGACAAAGAGAGTCCCAAGCAAGAAGAATCCAAAGAGGACCAGACCAAGACACATCATAATTAAAATGCCAAAAAATAAAGACAAGAAAAGAATCTTAAAGGCAGCAAGAAAAAAAAAATCAATGTTAATTACAAAGGAGGTTCCAGAGGTCTGTCAGCTGATGTCTTAGCAGAAAATCTATGGGCCAGAAGGGTATGGTTCTTAAGTGCTCAAGGTAATGAAAAGCAAGGATTACTTTATCCACCAAGGTGAATTAAGAACTTCCCAGATTTAAAAAAAAAAATGACTAAAGGAGTTCACCACCACCAAACCGGCATCACAAGAAATGTTAAAGGGACTGATATAAAAATAACAAAACAAAACAAAAACAAAACAAAACAAAACAAAAACAAAAAAACAGAGAAAGAGAAACATAGGCATAAAGATAGGCAATAAGAACATATCAATAATAACTTTAAATGTAAATGGATTAAATGCTCCAATCAAAAGACATAGGGTAGCTGAATGGATAAGGAACATAACCCATATATAGAAACCCAACTCAGAACGAAAGATCATAGAGAATGAAAATGAAGGGATGGAAACACAAAAAGTAGCTGGCATAACTATACTCATATCTGACAAAATAGACTTTAAAATAAAGGGTATAATAAGAGACAAGGAAATTCACTACATAATATTAAAGGTATCTATACAACAAGAGGATATAACCCTGGTAATATATATGCCCCCAATACAGGAGCATCTAAATATATATTTAAAAAAGCTTCTGGATAACTTTAAAGGAGAGATCCCCAACAATAGTCATAATAGGGACTTTATACTCAACTGACTTCACTGAATAGATCCTCCAGACAAGGAAACACTTACCCTAAATGATACATTGGATAAGAGAGATTTGATTGACATTTACAGACCATTTCACCCAAAGCTGCAGAATATACATCTTTCTCAAGTGCACATGGGATATTCTCAAAGACAGACCACATATTAGAACATAAAACAAGTCTCTAAACATTCAAAAAGATTGAAATCATATCAAGCATCATCTCAGATCACAATGGCATGAAACTAGAAATCAACTACAACAAAAACACTCAAAAACATTTAAACACATGGAGGCTAAATAGCACGTTATTAAACAATGAATGGATTAACCATGAGATTGAGGAAGAAATAAAAAAAAACTTCCTGGAAACAAATGAAAATTAACACACAACAACCCCAAATCTATGGGACACAGCAAAAGTTGTTTTGAAATTTACATTCACATTTAATAAAATGCCAAAAGCAGTGAAGTAACAGTTAAAATATATTGACCTACTGAGACAGCACTGAAAAGGAACAGCTCCATCCAGGACAACAGCACTGTCAACGGTGAGGACGTAGACACCAGGAACATCAAACAGACACCTAACTAAGTTTTGAATTCATGTGTTCTGCCACAGCCAGGTGTCACGGTGATGCTTCCTCGAAAAGGCTGTCTTTGTGGAAGGTGTGCATCTGCGTCCCTATCTCCAAGGAGCCCTGGTGATTGTGTCTGTGTGGTTTGGGGCTTGAACTGCTTCAGTAACTGAGCACAGTTATTCCTTTTTTTGAGTGAATAGTTTCCTTTGAAATACAATTTTTATGTTTACATGATGTGACCCTGTTTTCTTTGGTACGTCAACATGCTGGCCGGTGCGTTTGAAGAAGAAAAGACAGAAAGCCACGAGTGAGACTGCCATACTGGATCCCTGGAGTTGTCTGCTCGTAGCATTCCTCTGCCAGCCTCCTGTTTTTTCTATTTGGATGAGATATTGCTGTGTGTTGTTTGTGTACAGTGTGCATCCTGTGTGCTTGTCCTGTTTGTACTGTGTCCATTTTATGGCTCCATGGTGTTTCAATGTCACACTTTCTTTATGCATTCGTACCAAATGTCTTTGTCATTGCGTTTTCTGAAAATTGTAAATTCAGATACTCAGCTGACACTTAATGTGTTATAGCTGTTGTGTTTATTTGATTGCTAGTTCATGTTATGTGTGGTTTCCATTCACAATCTATAGAATAGATTGGATGGTCATGCCAAAAAATAAAAATAAATAAAATAAATAAAATATATTGACCAAAAGTTTATAATTCAAGAATTATATAGAAAACCAATGTTCTCCATGTTAGAAGGTTGTGAAATTTTTAGATATATATTGAATGATATATAATGAAAGTTACAGAAAAAGTATCTACTATTTACTAAATTTGAATCACTATTAATACATAATTATAAATATACAACATACAATATACAACATACACTCATATAAAACTTTAAGATTTTTCTTATTATATTTTAATGTGTCAGATACTATGCCAAGTATTGGAATAAATTGGAGATTAAAACAGAAGTATATCCTGTCATTGTGGAGCTTGATAGAGAAAAAAATACAAGAAAAATAATAATGTAATAAAAACTTGCACTGTAAAATAACTTCCTATGTTTTAATACAGTGTTATTTATGACTTTAAGAATTCGTGTGATTTTTTCAGATTTTCTTATGTGGATTGGATAAATTTTGGTCCTTAATTTTTATTCTCCCTAGGGAGAAATAATATTTTTGAGCCTTATCCTTAATCCTACAATTTGCATGATATTTCTTATCATATTTTATGAGACTACTTGAAAGTATTATGCCTAAAGAAAAACTGATTTAACAAGTTATATTATTCGTCCTCTCCAAAAATGGAATTCTTGACAAAGGTAAAACTTGCATACATTTCTGTGTTGACCATTATTAACACAATATGTAAAATATTTCAATTGTGTGTAAAGTAAAAACTGGCATAGGAATAAAAGAATATTTCTTTAAGGGTCTATTTTTTTTATAATGTAAGCCTGTTATAAGTATTAGTTAATGTATGTTATTAATACAGTAACTCTATTAGTTACTATATGTAATATAATTTGGCATTAAAATACTAAATATACAAGGAAATATTTTAATTATAAGTGACCTGTTGGAACCCACTTTTAAAAAGATCAAAGACTTAAAAAAAATTAAAAAAAACACCAAGTTATTTTATGAAATCAAGTTTAACCTCATTGGAAAAAAACTTAAATTTGCTTAAAATTTGAGATGTACTTATTAGCCTATCAAAACAGAAAAGTAAAGAGAGATACCATCTATACTAATAAAAGGCTAGGTGGTCCTCACTCCCTTGCACAGTACCCTCACATCATCCCAAGATGGCCACCACAAGATGGCTGGCAGGGGAGGGCAGTTGTGGATGATCTGGCTGGTAAGGGAGGGCAGTTGGAGGCCATCAGGTTGGCAGGAGAGGGCAATTGGAGACTAGATCAGGCTGTCAGGGGAGAGCAGTAGGGGGAGACCAGGACAGCAGAGGACAGTTGGGGGTGACCAGGCCAGCAGGGGAGTGATCCAGTTGGCAGGGGAGTGGTTAGGCATCAATCAGGCCAGCAAGGAAGCAGTTAGAGGCAATCAGGCAAGCAGTCAGATAAGCAGTTAGGAGTCACCAGTCCTGGATTATGAGAGGGATGTCCAACTGCCAAACATCCTCCAAGGGGTACCAGATTGGATAGGGTGCAGCCCCAGCTGAGGGATATGTCACCCTCCCGTGCACAAATTTTGTGTACCAGGCCTCTAGTCTATTAATAAAGGTCTCATCACTTGACAGTACATTTCTGGAAAATATTTCCATAATATTCATCAAAAGATTTCAGCATGCATGATTTTCAGTCAATAACTCTACTTATATAAATTTATCCAAGACATTAAAATTGGCCATATGAATATGTAACACTGCTTAAAGTAAGTGATTTGGATGTCTAGATAAGCTTGTTATTAGACTACAGATGGATAGATCTCCCTGCCATACTTTCACATAAATATCCAAAAAGAATAAACAGTGAGGGGAAAAACAGTATCTATGCTGAAAACTAGAAATAGTCATTAGTTTTCTGAAGGTTTGATGAATCTATGTTAGTTAATATGCAGGCAGAATATGCTTCTTACACAAAAGCAGAAATGCAGTCAAAGCAAGTAGGAAAGATACTGATAACATCACTACGAATTCAGATTTTTTTCATGGGACCAGCTCCTGTAATGTATGAGGAGTTTAAATTTGCATATAATACCTCTCTTGGAAAGAGAAATAGAATAGTGATCAAATAAATGCAAGCAGAAAATATTTTTACCTGGGGGAAAAAAGTTCTTGAACTTCTTTCTAAAGCAAGTTTTAACTAAGGAGAAGAGACCTAATTCCAGACAAAGTTTGGTAATAAAAAGAGATAAAGGAAAACAAAGCAAAACTGTACAAATACCCTTAGAACCAAAATTAGATTTTCGGCTAACATCTGCGCAATACTGAGTATGAGTACAAGAAAACAAGATTTAAAGGTAAAACAACTGCGCAATCTGAAAATATTTATTCAACCAAGTTGTTTCTGAAACAAAAGCAATGCAAAGCCATTCTCTGACATGGAGGCCAATATGCTTTCTTTAAAAAATTAATCAAAGGGATATTCCGATCAAAGATAACTGAGAGATACATGCCATGAAGAAAGGAAGAACAAAGAGATTGTGATTTTAAAAGAATTTAAGTTGAGATGGAAAATCATTTGGTTTAAAAATTAATTTCTATAGCTAAAAATAATGTAAACATTAAACATTATCCTTAATAGAAAGATAAGTAATTTTTAAATATTAATATTTATACAGGGTAATTATCTATTTATTAATAATAGGAAAGGAGCAAAGGGAAGGCCAGATATTATAGGCATGTCATTTGGGCAGCTTCACCAGGAAGCTACAACTTTATTCTCCTCAGTAGTTCAACAAAGAAGATAGACCCATGTCAGGTAAAGCTGGGGGGACTAAAGAAGGTGCTTGCTGTCAATCACACCTGGGGACAGAGATGGTTGGCCAGAATGGGTGTGGCCACTGAAATTTGGGATAATTAATTCCCTGAATAAAGAAGCTTGCTCTCTTGGATCTCTTGGCATGCTTGAATCATGGCTCAGGCTTGGCTTCCTGGCATTCACAACCATGTGGACCCACACACACAATAGTCTGATGGGCTGCAAGTAGCTGTACTGAACCCTCGCTCTAACATTAAAAGAAAACTCTGAGCAATGGCTGTACATCTAGCTTTACTGAAACCCCAGCTACACTTATTTGAAGACTGGACAAAGGGAAATGGGCCTTGGAAAATCAGGGATTTAAGACTATACAAATAAAAACTACTCATCCTCCCATGCCAGTTTCAGAAAATTCTTTTTTTAAATTTAAATCCTTTATTGTTTAAAGTATTACATAAGTCTCTTTCCCCCCCCTGACCTCTCTGTGACTGCCACCTCCCAGCACATGCCCTCACCTCCGCCTCCTGTCTGTGTCCATTGGTTATGTCCTCTTACCTCCCCAGCAACCTTTCCCAGTTCCCACTGTAGTTTGAGCATCTGATCAATGTTTCTCTGCCTCTGCTTCTATTTTTGTTCATAAGTTTATATTGTTAATTATACTTCACAAATGAGTGAGATCATGTGATATTTACCTTTCACTGACTAGCTTATTTTACTTAGCATAATGCTCTCCAGTTCCATCCATGCTGTTGCAAATGGTAAGAATTCCTTCTATTTTTTTTTTTTAGAAACATAGTATTCCATTGTGTAGATGTACCACAGTTTGTTTGTTTTTTTAAATATATTTTATTGATTTTTTTTTACAGAGAGGAAGGGAGAGAGATAAAGAGCTAGAAATGTCTACAAGAGAGAAACAACGACCAGCTGCCTCCTGCACACCCCCTTCCAGGGATGTGCCCTCAACCTATGTACATGCCCCTGACCCGAATCGAACCTGGGACCTTTCAGTCCACAGACCAATGCTCTACCACTGAGCCAAACCGGTTTCGGCTGTACCACAGTTTTCTAATCCACTCATCTGCTGATGGGCACTTAAGCTGTTTCTAAATTTTAGCTATGGTAAATTGTGCTGTTATGAACAAAGAAGTGCATATATCCTTTCTGATTGGTATATCTGAGTTCTTGGGATATATTCCTAGGAGTGGAATTACTGGGTCAAATGGAAACTTCATTTTAACTTTTTGAGGAAACCCCATACTATTCTCCACAGTGGCTGCACCAGTCTGCATTCCCTCCAGCCATATAGGGCATTCCTTTTTTTCTCTAGCACTTGTCTTTGTTGATGATAGCCATTCTGACAGGTGTGAGATGATACCTCATTATCATTTTGATTTGCATTTTTCAGATGACTAATGATTGAGCATCTTTTCATATATCTTGGCTTTCTGTATGTCCTCTTTTGAAACTTGTCTACTTAGGTCCTTTGCCCATTTTTAGATTGGGTTGTTTATCTTCCTTTTGTTAAGTTGTATGAGTTCCCTATAAACTTTGGAGATTAAACCCTTATTGGAGGTAACATTGGCAAATGTTACCCATGCCATTGGCTTTCTTGTTGTTTTGTTGATAGTTTCTTTTGCTGTGCCCAAGCTTTTTATTTTGATGTAGTCTAATTTATTTATTTTCTCTTTAGGTTCTATTGCCTTAGATGTTGTCTCTAAAGATATTGCTATAAAAAATGTCTCCTATTTGACTGTCTATTGCTTCTTCTGACATAGAATCTTTGCTGACAAGATTTTATGGTTTCCTGTCTTATGTTTAAGTCCTTTAAATGCCAGGGGTCTTGTTCCAGCATCTAGAAGGGTTCAGGAATCTGGAGAAGTGCTATGTGTAAATTAAATAAGAGTCCAGAGATGAAACATAATTTTGGAAGACATTATGGGGAGCCAGAGAAGACCTAGCTAAAGAAACTAAGTTTTCCTTGTCTCAGGACCCCTTGCAAAATCAAAAGCCTGAATCCTGCATACCTCTAACCTCATTTCCACTTGCTCCACGTATTACATTATCATATCATTGAATTCCTAAATTGAACATATTCTTTCCTCTCCCAGAACACTATTCTCTTAAATCCTTCCAGGCCTGGATATTCATTCAGAAATGATCAAATACCACCTGAGAGAAATCTTCCCTGCTTACTTATCTAGAAGATCTACAGCCCCTTTATCTCATTCAACTGCTTTATTGTCTTCTTAGCACTTACTAATATCTAAAATGGGATCTGTCTCTCCACCCATTGAAGAAAACTCCAGGGAAGAGGGAACCTTAGATATGTTTCACAACCTCTATCCCCAGAAATCAGAAAGCTGTCTGCAAGAGGTTGTGTACTAATAAATAGTGACTGAACAGAATAAACAGATAAAAACAGAACAAATATTAATATCTTGGGTATATAAGAATGGCATATTCTCCATTAATAAGATAACAAAGAAATGGGAGAAAGAGTGAAAATCAAGGCATAAGTAAACTTTTTCCAGGCAGCACACACTTAAGAAAGCAAAAGTGAAAATGTTAAAAGTTGATAACTTATACTTAGTAGGTATTATAATAAAAGAACAAGGATATATGTACCCTTATGTGCATAGCAGCTATTAACAATTTATAATAGCTAAGATTTGGAAAAACAGCCCAAGTGCCCATCAGCAGATGAGTGGATTAAAAACAGTAGTTCTCAATCTTTCTAACGCTGCAACCCTTTAATACAGTTCCTCATATTGTGGTGACCCCCAACCATAAAATTATTTTTGTTGCTACTTCATAACTGTAATTTTGCTACTGTTAATGAATCATAATGTAAATATCTATGTTTTCCGATGGTCTTAGGCTCTATAGCAGTGGTTCTTAACCTGTGTATTTATCATACACTCATAATAATGTTTTATGAAACATATTTATGAAACATAAATCATCCAATCAATGAGTCAGATAAAAAAAATGGTTTAACAATTACATTTAATTAATCCAACCAGGAATAATATCAACCATAATGTCAGATTATAGTGCCTGTCTCTCTCCCATGTTTCTTGTGTAGTCACTTTACCATGACTGCTTTGTAGTTTTCTTTTATTTATTTTTTATTTTTTTTAAAGTAAAGTATCTTTTTTAAAAAATATATATTTTATTGATTTTCCACAGAGAGGAAGGAAGAGGGATAGAGAGCTAGAAACGTCGATGAGTGAGAAACATCGACCAGCTGCCTTCTGCACACCCCCTGCCGGGGATGTGCCCGCAACCAATGTACATGCCCTTGACCGAAATCCAACCTGGGACCTTTCAGTCCGCAGACCGACGTTCTACCACTGAGCCAAACCGGTTTCGGCTGCTTTGTAGTTTTCTTGATAAAGGTTACACCTAGTTTCTAAAATTATGGGCATGAGATTATTTTAAAATAGAAAATTATATATTAAAAACGTTGACTAAAGCCTTCCCCCCTTACTAAGTCCTCCATTTCTTTTTTTCTTAAGTATATTTTTTATTGACTTTTTTTACAAAGAGGGATAGAGAGCCAGAAACATTGCTGAGAGAGAAACATCGATCAGCTGCCTCCTGCACACCTCCTACTGGATACGTACCCACAAACAAAGGTGCATGCCCTTGACTGGAATCAAACCTGGGACCCTCTCGTCCGCAGGACAACACTCCATCCTCTGAGCCAAACCAGTTAGGTCTCCTTCATTTCTTTTTATCTGATTTCCTTATACTGTTTCTAATTCATAGTATTTAATTTTCCTTATAAATTACACTAATTATACTCAGGTGTCACAGGTAGTAAAAGAAGTAAGGACATGCATAAACAAATGAAATTGAAAATCAATATTCATTACTATTTCCCAATGTAAGATTAGCCACTTAGAGATCATGATCAATAAATATGTGAATGAGTTTTATAACTTTTCTTGCTGTACCAAGATGATGCCTTTTGAGTTTAATATTAGTGAAAATCAAAAGTTTCTTTAATTTTCCATCTCAGTTTTACAAGATGGATTTTACTCATTTTTAAATATACCTAAGACATCTGAGGAGTTATAAGATTCACTATAAAGTTCATGCTATGCAAATACACTCTTATATCTTGGAAGGCTAAACCAAAAAAGTCCCTGTTGAGATTAGCATAGTCCCAACATTTCAGAGTTTAAAGAAAGCTTGGAAGCGAGAAGACTGAACTATAATAAATATCACAAAGGTCAATTATAAGCCTTGAGACAGTAGTTTTCTGGAAGTCTACTGCTTCTAAATCTCCCATTTGGCCAATTGGCACACTGGCAAGTGAGAGTTTGTCATTGCAAGAAATAGATTTTATATTCAACACAGAAAGTTACATTTTAAGATTTGGGTGGCTTTCTTCCTCATAAATAAGCCATTCTTCTGGTCAGATAGTCATAAATCACATATATATATTTCTGAAAATTTATAAACACACTTTGAATAATTATAAAGGCAGCATTTATCAAAATACATTTCATTTTCAAATTGAGCTATCAGCAGTGAAAGTGTGTGTATATTTTTTTGGGACACCCTATAAATTTAAACAGAAAAAAAGAGTGAATATGGCTGAATATGCAAGAAGAACAAAAACAAAACTGAAGAATATTAACAAGTAATATTCAGACAAATTCCTGCATGTCAAGGATACCAATCTTTTATAATTAAACATTTTTGCCAATACATGTCTGTTAGAATGGACGAGCAGGGTAAAGAAAAGAAAATGATGCCTGAACATCAAGAGATGCGATGATGCTACTTGAAGACTCTGTACCCGCCCCCCCCCCCTTTTTTTTTTTTTTAATTTGAAAATAACAGTGCAATCAGAGAACATGTGCTGGTTCTGTAAGAGTCCATCAGAGAAATCTCTTTACTTTGGGACCAAAATATTAACTAATTAACTAACAATGTGCATCTAGATATTCTTTCAGCATAGCAAATACTATGTTCATTTCACTTCTTCCCCTTGTTTACTAGGAATCTGTGTCACATCTGTGGCTCCTTTAATGTGGTCTTGAATTTTAATATTTTGACCTCTGTTATTTTTTCCTTATTTTTGATACAGTTGTCTATTTATGTTCTGTGCCAGTTTCACATTTCCATAACCTTTATGTAAAAGAGGTTTTTGAAACAAGTGTTGTAAGTAAACAGATAGATACACTGAGCCAGCAGAGCCTTCTGTCTCTTACTCTCTAACTTTCTCTATTCCCACATCGTGCTGTTAAGACCTTGCAGCAGACTTCACACTTAAATGTCCCCTTCAGTAGGTTTTCTTTGTATCATTTCCCATTACATCATGTTCATTGTTATCGTCCATTTTTTTTTAATGTACCACTCCAATAGTATATTTTTATGATTTTATTGCTTCTGAATATAATTGCTCTCCTTTGAGGATTTTTAAAGTTACTTTCTAAATTGATTTTTAACCAATGGTATGCTACATAAAAAATGTGAAAAATGCACAACAAAGCTTAAAATGTTTATGCATCACACTTCAACAAATTATTGCAAAATAGAGAAAATAATTTCATGAATATCAGCGATCATTTTACAATACAATGTGATTGTTGAATGATAAAATGCACCTAATCAAGACTTCTCTTATTCATTACGTGTAACTAATACTAGACTAGCCCTCCCTATGCAAACAGCTATAAAACAACAGGATATCTGAGGAAACTGTTTTCAGATATCAGTACAGACAGTAGGTAACTGCTTCGTAAGAGAAGGGGTACAAGCCAGTGGTGCTTTTGCCTGTGCTCTCTGCCTGGACTGTGCTACAAAAAGATGGAGTCCAACCAGAGCACACACATCTTGCTCAGCTGAGGAGGCAGAGTCAGAGATGCTGCTGAGGTGATTGGGCACCAAGCAGGGCATCATAGAGGAGAAAGCTACCCAGAAAGGTGGGCTCAGAACTCACCATACAGGTTCCACATGTGTCCTTGGCTGACTGTTGTAGAACCTATGTACAGACATATTAAAACAACATGCGTATGCACATACACACACACACACACACACACACACACAATGTTCTGACAAGTTAAAATTAATTACGTGGGAGTAACTGATGAGCCTGACTAAATAAAATCTGATACCTTTTAAAGAAGACAACATTGAGATTCCCTAGAACATCAATCACAATGCCCAAAATACAAATTTAAATTATTCTAAGTGTAAAGAAGCAAGAAAAGATTGTAATAAATAAAGATAAAAGCAGTTAATACAAACAGATCTTCAAGATGACCTCTATATGGGAATTAGAGATTAAGTCTCTAATATAACTATCATAAATATTTAAGAACTTTAAATAGATATAATCAGCAAATCAGCAGGAAATCTCAGCAGAGAAATAATATAAATAAGAATCAAAGGAAAACCCTAGTACTAATAATTATATCTGAAAAATGTTTAAGTATTAAATGAGCTTTACAGCAGATTAAAAAATAAGTAATAAAAGGTTATGCAAATGAATAAAAATAATTATATCAAAAGATCTAAGAAAAATAAAGATTGAAAAATAGGAATACAGCCTCAGTGGCTTTGAAGAAAATGTCAGGCAGTCAATCATCATACTTGGAGTCCCAAAAAGAGAACAGAAAGAGATTACAGCAGCAACAACAACAACAACAAAAAGGTATTTGGGGAAAAGGCAAAGAATGGGAAGTGACAGCTTAATGGGATTTGGGGCTTCCTTTTGGAATGATGAAAACATTCTGGAACATGGTGTAACAGTTGCACAACACTGTGACTGTATTAAATGCCACTATGGTAACTTTATATTTTATACCATCATTAAAATAAAAAAGACTGTCAATATCAAAAGTTGGCATGGATCTGGAACTAGAGAAAAATCATATTGCAAGTGAAAGGGTAAAATTACATAACAAAAACAATTTGTAATAGCCAAAACTTGGAAAAACTCAAATTATCTTTGATTAGAATGATAGATAAAAATATTTTGTATTAATAAAACAAAACACTTTTCAACAATAAAAAAGTCTGAGATATATATGCATATATATGCAACATATATGCATCTCCAAAAAATATTTTAGTAAGAGAAACTATACATGAAAGTACACACACACACACACACACACATCTTATATATAATACTAGAGGTCCGGTGTGAAAAATCCAGCTACCTAATAGCGGAACAACCAGAATGACTGGTCAACCTGTCACTATGACATGCATTGACCACCAGGGGGCATAAGCTCAATGCAGAAGCTGCCTCCTGGTGGTTAGTGCACTACCATAGTGGGAGCGCTGCTCGCTAGCCAGGATGAGTGGCTGCTCCTGCTGTGAACCCAGGCCAAGGGGCAGGAACCCAGTCTGTGATTGTGGCTTCCTCTCCTCAGGCCCCGCCTCCTGGCTTCCTGTCTCCTCCTCTGGATGCCTGCAGGTTGTGCAGCACCACTGCTGGGCTCACAGAGCTGACTCTGGAGGCTGCAAGGCACGTTCATGGCTGCTGTGGGTCTGAGGCCTTCTCTACCACCTCTCAGTGCTATTGTCTGTGGGCCCAGCCCTGAAAAGGTTGCCTGGAGAGGCAAGTGCTCTGGCTCCAAAGAAGATTCTGGACCAGGAAGCAGCCATTTAGAGGGCGGGTCCACAGCCACTCAGCTAACTGGAATGAGCAGTGCTCCCACAGCAGACCTATTCCTACAGGCCATGGCCCCACCAGTGCTTGAATCCTGTGCACTGGGCCTCTAGTATGTGCATGTATGTATGTATGTATATATGTAATTTATATAAAATTTAAGAATAGGTCATATTATCTCTGGTGATAAAATTCAGATTATGGAGAGACAGATTTACTTGGAAGATATTAAAAAATGAACTTATCAATCTGATGGAAATGTATACTTTGATTGGGGTATTGTTATGTGGTTCTAAAGCATTGGTCAAAAAAAGCATAGGATAGTACTTTGAAGACTTTTCTTCTGCTCAGATAGGTTTTATCATAATAAAAACCAATGAGTAAGAGTATGACCCTACTATTGTATGTAAAAATGATACAGCTTTAATAGACATCACTATGTGCCTTAAAGGAGATCAAGCATTGTACACCAATCAGTTAACATCAGCTTTCATTAGCAATAGATATATCTAAGAATTTCATTTTCTATGATACAAATTTGGTGATATTTCTATTTTAAAGAACACTGCTGTACATAGACAATAGCTCTCCAATTAAAATTTATTAATGTCACATCTAGTTGTACAAACAATACTTAGTGGTCATGAAAGGGGAACAAAAGGATTATAAGAACAATTGAACAAAAATAAAATTGAAGTGTAAAAGCTTAGTTATTTTAGGTATCTATTATCCGATCAAGGTGACAAAATCAGAAATAGAAATTAAATAAACAGTATTCTACTACAATATTGTGTGATAGAATTAATAAATATTATCTTTAAAAACCAGATAACATTTATCAAAATTCATCATATATTAAACCACAAGTAAAATTTAACATAAGTCATCAGAAATATCACTCACTCTTTTTTTTTTCTGACTACTATGTTTCTTTAAAATAACATAACAATGTATCTATAATAAAAAACTCTAATTTAAATAGAGTCATAGTCACCCAGTATCAAAATATTTAGAAACTAAATAAGGAATATTCCAAGTTAGTATTCAGAAATTAATTAATAATGAGAATACAATGTAACAATCCTAGTCCTCTTTAATAAAAATATCACATGAAGTCTAAGTAAGCACATATACTACTAAAGAGTTAATACCTACATTACATAAAAAACTCATTCAAATTTATATGAGCATCAAGGCATAATAAAGAAATGGAATGCTAATGAGAATACACAAATGAGAAATGCACTAAATATCTGATTATGTGAATTATGCTTACTGTATTCCATTGAATTAAAACAAAAAATATGTTAATGTGTAAAATTTGATTTCAATAAGTGTTAAAATGTTATCTGAACAGAGTCAGATAGGATGAGCAGAGAATAGTGTCTGAAAGAATATATAGTAAATTTTTTAAATTTAAATTATTTATTGTTTAAAGTATTACATGAGTCTCCTTCTCCCCCATTGACCTCTCTCCAGCCACCTCCACCCCCAAGCACAAGCCCTCACCCCCCTACTGTCTGTGTCTATTGGTTGTGCTCCTACGCATGCATACAAGTCCTTTGGTTGATCTCTTATCTCTTCACCTGCCCCCCCTTCCCTCATAGGTTGTACAATCTGTTCAATGCTTCTATGGCTCTGGTTCTTTTTATTGTAAATTTTCAATAAAGCTATCTTTGTGATGTGAAATTACAGGGAACTTTTACTTTTTAAAATATATATATTTCTTCATTGCTATTTTACCCATTAGTTGGCATCTCTTCTGTAAAAAGTAAATACACATATATGTATATAAGTATGTTTATGTATATACATGTATATATGTTGTGTCTGTGTATACATGTTTTTTAGGTGCCAATAGGGTTTTGAAGCAGCTGAGAGATTGTCTTCCCGAAGCTCTCCATCTACAAGTGGGAAGCCAGGTGGTCTGCAAACAGGTCACTGTAAGGGAGCCTGAGGAAGTCAGAACTATGGGAGCCCAGAGGGAACATTCAAAACTGCACAGAGCCACTGCATTAAAGGAATGACATTGTGATTAGTGTTTTAAATGTTCTTTACAATGTTATAGTATTACTTACCAAAAAAATAACCAGTGAAACAGTTCTGAATATTATAACTTCACTTTCACAAAGCATTAGAAATGCTTAATCCTGACATTCAAGGATCCACAGCTTTCTCTCCAGTCTTACTCCAGACTTTCCCCTATGCCAGTGTTTCTCAAAGTGTGGTACGCGCACCCCCAGGGGCACGGGAAGAGTTTGGTGGGGGTACGCGTTGCACCGGAGTTTGGTGGGGATATGCACTGCACCGTGCTTAGCTGCACCTAATTCTACGTTCTCATGAGTACGAGGGGTACTCAGCGTTATGAAAATTATAGAAGGGGTACACATATGTCAAAAGTTTGGGAAACACTGCCCTATTTCAAACCATCACTCAAGCCAGTTAACCTTATTTAGATATTTTTATAAAATCATTTGTGAATTCCTACCTCCTACAAATTTACTCATGTTGTTGTCCTAAACTAGAAGCCAGTGAACTAGATCCACAGGCCAAACTTGGCCCATTGTCTGTTTTTGTCAGTAAACTTTATAATTTTATTACAACTCACTCATTCCTGTACTGCCTATGGCTATTTTGAGCAACAGCAGCAGAGAGGAGTAGTGGTGACAGAGATGTCTGATCAGCAAAGCCAGAAGAATTTAGTATCTGCCCTTTACAGAAGAGGTTCGCCAATCCCTGTCCTAAAATACTGCGCAAGAATAGAATGTTCTCTTTACTTATAGAAATACTATGTTTCTTCCTTCCCTGGTATACAGATAAAAAAAATAAATTAGGAGAAGGGAACCAGTAATTACTGAACACCCACTGTGTGTTCCAGGAACCATATTAGGCTTTTCATATACAGCATGCCACATGTTTATCACAACACAATGGTTTAAATTTTATCATCAGTCTTGATAATAGTGTAGAAAATAGATGGTCCAGGGAGGTTAAGTAATTTACTCAAGTTAGCAGAGCCATTGTGGAAAATAATTTATAATACTAGTAAAATCTGCCTTGCCAATAACTCTACTGTGTCTGGTTTTATACGAAGCCTTCCTAAATTATTTCCTCCTGAAAATCCCCATACTATTTATTTCTCTTCATAGTTAAATTGTAAACTTTAACTATTGTATGTTCCCTCAACTGCCTTTTTACATATACCATGCCACTCCAATTAGTTGTAAGTCACTGAGGATGATCTTCACATTTCCTGTCAAAGAACTCTGCCGAAGAATGGCCGCATTGATGATAATCACTTAATTGACTAAGAGAATACTGCTTATTTTTCTTCCCTGGCAGATTTCTTGTATAAAAATTCTTCTATTATAATTGTATTTGGGAGATTGTTCTGGAGCAAAGTTAGCTAGAGGATTTCTCTGAACCTTATCTAACAGGCACACAATTGAGAAACTAATTCACTTCAAGTAAATGAATTATTATGAATTATAGGTTTGTTTTGGGTGGGGGAGAGTAACGGGACTCTATATCACATAGATCAGTGGTCGGCAAACTCATTAGTCAACAGAGCCAAATATCAACAGTACAAAGATTGAAATTTCTTTTGAGAGCTAAAAACCAACTTATGTGCATGGGCCATGAAGTTTCAATCGCCCTGTATGTATGTGCCCACACGTGGCATTTTGTGAAGAGTCACACTCAAGGAGCCAAAGAGCCGCATGTGGCTCGCACGCCACAGTTTGCCAACCACTGGCATAGATGATACCAGAATTCAAAACTCCCCACAAACCTTCCCTGGTCCCCAACCTTCCCTACTGTTCTTTTTATCCTGCATCCTTCTCTGGCATCTTCACTTTCCTGTGTACTGCCCTGAGCTCATCTGATTTGAAAAGTATCGACAGAGCCTAAGTTAGATACAAGTGCAAAGAGGTATCAGAGACACAACTAAAATTAGTCTGTTTTAGAGTAGCCAGTATTTTCATTCCACAGAAAGTACTGATGTTTCCACCTTTGACTTGTGAGTCATTGTAGAGATTAAAAACAAAACAAAACAAACAAACAAACAAACCCCACACATTTCCACAAATTCTCTGATGCTCTTATATCAACAGATGGAGTTTAATCCCCCTTTCCTTGGTTATGACCTGACTTTATTGACTTGCTTCTAACACACTGAATGCAGCAGAAGTGACAGCGCATGCCTTCTGAGGCTAGGCCATAGAGGTGATGTCAGCCTTCACCAGGCCCTCTCGTTGAGGGTGCTCATTCTTACACACCAGCTACCAACATGTGAGAAGGCCACAGCCACACGGAGAGGTTGCATATGCATGCGCCTGTGACAGGCCTTGGCCAAGATCTTAATCAGCAAGTATCAACCAGCAGACACGATAAAAACAAAACAAAACTGTGACAAACTATAAATAGAAGAAAACTTCCTCATTTATATTTCTTACATAATGAAGTTATATAAAAACTCTATAACTAACATATACTTATTGGTAAGAAACTCTACATTTTCCCTTTAAGGCCTAAAAAATGCAAAGATGTTTTCTCTCATCCCTGGATTACTCAAATTTCTAGGTAATATAAATTGTCAAAAACACCATTTATTCACAACTTGATCTGTAGCTTCAATGCATAGTTCTATTAACAGCAAGCAATATCTTAGATAGCAGAAAACTTATTCTAAAGTTTATATGCAAATATAAAGAACTCAGATTAGCTGACACAATATTAAAGAACAATGTTGAAGCACTGATACTATACTATTTGACTGATACAAAGCTGTGGTAATAAAGATGGCATGGTTTTGGAAGAAAAAAGGCATGTAGATCAATGGTAAAGATAGAGGACCCAGCAATATACACACACAAATATAGTCAATTGACCTTTGATAAAAATGCAAGTGCAATTCAGTGGCATAATAATGATTATATTCAACAAATGCTGCTGGAGAAAATGGAAGTCCATTTGCAAAACTTTTTACCTAAACACAGATCTATACTTCACACAGACCTAATTGTGAAATTATAAGCAATAAATTTCTCATGGAGACATAAAATGAAATCTATATAATCTTGAGTCAGCAATGAGTTTTTAAATAAAATATTAATATCATAAGCCATGAAATAAAAACCACCCTAAACTTGCACTTCATTAAAATAAAATAAAAATAAAAACTTCTATGCAAATGACATTTTAACAGAATGAAAAGACAAGCTACAGATTGGGAAAAATATTTGCAAAACACAAATCTGGCATACAAAATATACAAGAACTATAAAAACTCAATAATAAAAACTATGACTCAATTTTAAAAAGTAGACAAAGGACTAAAACGATACCTCATCAAAGATGATATTAAAATGGCAAACCTTACAAAAACAGATGAATCCTACATGCACATTGCTAATTAAATGAACCAGTGTCAGAAAGCTACATACTGTATGATACTAATTATATAACATTATGAAAAGGCAAAATGAGAGAGATTAAGCATATCATTGGTTGTCAGCAATTTAAGGGGTAGGGATTAGAATAGGTGAAGCATGGAAACTTTTTCAGGGTGTGCAAGCACTCTATGTGACTCTCTAATGTGAGTACAGACATTTGTCAGCACACAAAGAACTTGACAGCACAGTGAATTCCGACATACACAAATGTTTGTAAAATTATCCAAAACTAATCATGAGAAAGACATCAAACAAATCCCAGTTGAGGCACATTATACAAAACATCTCCCCAACAATCCTAAAAACTGACCAGGTCATCAAAAGCAAAGAATGTTTGAGAAACTTGCAGCCAAGAAGAGTTTAGGAGACATGACCATATATGTAATGTAATGTCATCCAGAATAAAATCCTGAAACAAAATTTTAAAAAAATTAACATTATGGTAAAATTTGAACATTTGAATAAATTATATTGCATAATTTTTAAATGATTTTATATCAGTTAATGATTTATATCAGTATTGGTCCACTTATTGTGACAAATGTGCCATATTAATGTAGGATGTTAATAATAGTGGAAACTGAGTATGAAGTAAATGTAAATTCACTACTATCTTTGTAAAAACTTGTAAATATAAAACTGTGATGAAATAAAAAAATAAAAAAAAGTCTTTGTGATGATTCCAGTTCCAGTCAATGTCTGACCTTGGTGATTTGAAGGACCTACAGGAGGGAAGACTGACAGTGCACAGTCAACCCAAGAACAATGAGAGAGAATATTTAAAAAATATATATATATATTGGCCGAAACCAGTTTGGCTCAATGGATAGAGCGTCGGCTTGGGGACTGAAAGGTCCTGGGTTGGATTCTGGTCAAAGGCATGTACCTTGGTTGCGGGCACATCCCCAGTAGGGGGTGTGCAAGAGGCAGCTGATGATTACTCTCTCTCATCGATGTTTCTAACTCTCTATTTCTCTCCCTTCCTCTCTGTACAAAATCAATAAAATATATATTTTTTAAAAAGTTGCACAGCTAGTAAGCACTGCAGTAAGATCTATAAGTGGGTTGACTCCACAATACATGCATCTAACTAATACAATATACTTGTTGCCAACAAGCCAGCCACTTGAACCACTGGGACTTCGAAAAACACTGAAAATATTAAACCAGAACTTTTGGCAGACCTTGGAGATCAATACATTCAACAATAGCCATACATCTCATCATTGGATAACCTCTCAAATGCCTCCTTTCCTGACACCTATCTTCTCTTGTGGCCTCATTCCCGTATTTTTCTGTGCATCTTCTCCCCAATTCCTTTTCTTTTTCTTTTTTTTCACTTTTCCCTTTCCTTCTAATTCTTCCCTTGGGAATGATCCTTTCATGGTGACCAAACTTTCCTACATTCTTAACTCTTTCACAGTTTACTTATTCCAGCATCTTCCCTTGTCTGTTAATTTATTATATACATCCATTATAACTTTGATATTTCTCTTTGATACCATTATTTATCAACCTAGTTCAACCTATAGCCATTGAGGGTCATAGCAGGCTAACCCAGAGTATGCCCCTCCAACTCCAGCCTCAATACAATTCTGAGTGATTTTGATATCTATGTGAATAAATAAAAGTTTTCCTGTAGAATTTATTTTTTAATATAATTTTTATTTTATTTTATTATTTCCATTCCAAGTATCTCCCCTACACTCTTTTACCCCTCCACCAACCCACTGTCCCTGCAATCACCACACTGCTGTCCCTGTCCACGAGTTCTCTTTCTTTTTCTTTTTTGCTCAATCCCTCCATCTCACAACTCCCCCTATCTGTTTTGCTAGTTAGTTCAGTTTGTTCATTAAATTCCACATATGAGTGAATTATATCACTGGTTTATTTCACTTTCTTGACTCAGAAGCCAGCAACTTTTCTTTACTGAAGTCATCCACACCCATGGTCAAATATTGAAAATTACTTATTTTCCTCCACATTTCTACCTCCAAATTGTCAACACTAAAATTGCACTTTACTAAGACATTTTCATTTTATTTTAACTACACTCCTGCAACACGGTCAATGACCTTGCTTATTTTGATTTTGTTATACTTGCCTGGAAAAATAAATCAAACAGCAATAATCCTGAATAATTCTAACATTGTCCCATTTCTATTTTCTTAGGGATTCTCATTACTGTTGAGAGAGTGACTTAGCTAAGTCATTCATTGCCCCTAAAATCTATGTGGAATTCTTTGCATATGAAATATTTTGGCTCCTTTTCTCTTTCCTTAGTACTTAATTATAGCTATATATAAATTATAGGCTCTCTAGATCTCTCTATGTACTTCTCAACTGTTTACAGATGCTCACAAATAATTCTGATACAACCTGCCACCGCTATTACATAAAGGAGGTGATCAGTAAATATATCTGGAGTGAATAATTCTGGCTATATATTTTTTATTCATTGATACCATTTCTAGACAGTTTTCAAGTACTTCATGTAAATCTCAAGAATCCACCAATATTCATATTATCACTATGTTCAGATATCCGAAAAGGCTTAGAGAAAATAGCTAAGAACACATAGAGAATGGGCATTAGATTCAGAAACTGAACCCGGTTCTAACATTGAGCTGATGCTTTGCCCTACGCTATCTCTTCCCTCTGCAGTCTCAAATACATGGTTGGATGCATTTTCCTACAGTTCACTCCAATATAAGCATAGGGATGGCTGCATTTCACTGCAGCACAGAGTGATAGCATTTGCAGGCCTAGGGGAAATCATTCTGACATTCTAAAATGTTAGCATAGTTGCAGACTCCATATTTTGTTTTTGTGCCCAGAGAAAGTTATCTCCACTTTATTTGGGTGAGTGTTGCAGCACTGAATTGGAAGAATAGAAGCTGGAAGTTTGCAACAGCCCCAGGGAGACACATATCCACAACAATTTGACAGGAGACTGACTTTTCAAGCTGAGCAGGAGTTAACTGTGGAACACTTGCCTTCTGGTCCCTGGTGTCCTCCTCCTATTCTGCAATGCCCTGAGGGCTCAACTAGGATTATGTAAACCACATCAGTTTAAAGTGATAGGTCCATGAAATGTGTAGGGTCCTCCAGCAAAACCAGCTGTCACAGGTTAATGGGCACTTTCCTTCAAATAAATTCTCTTAGTTATTTAATTTTATGGACACTTCCTGAGGAAACAGGTGGAAATTTCACAGCATGATCAAGAATAATTTAAATAGGTGGGCAGAACCCTTTCCATGAACACTGAATTACATATATAATCATCGTTAAATGTCAATATTGCCCAGACAGGGAAGTATTTTTTGTTCTGTTTTGTTTTTGCACCAACATTCTCAAAACTTGAAACAGATGCTTGCTTGATTCAGGTAGATTTCTTTCTTTCATGTTATACAAGTTTAAAGAAAAAGAAAAACCACCAATGGTTCCAGGAAGTTACAATCAAAATCTGGTTTTAGAGGCAGTTTTCAAGGTTTTTGTTGTGCTTTTACCCATTTACATGATTCTCCATATCTTTTCTTTTTATGTACTTGCTGAAAGTATTAATAAACACATTTTTCATATTTTATATAAATTTGCTATTTTCAGAGCATTTGAACAGCCATAACTTTATTTCCTTCATAAAAAGCACACTTTGATTTACGTTTTGCATTCTTGTATAAGACAATAGTAATTTTTACTTTTCATTAACTTCACTCTTACTCTATTGGGTTTTTAAAAATATCTTAGTTATTCTTTGTCCATCTTTGTAAATTTCTATCTTGTTAGATGCAATGTGTACTTGACAGAGACTTTAACATTTTAGAAATTTATATGTGTAAGCCTGCAGCAAAGGGGTATTCTTGTTCTCACCTATAAAATTTTAAAATCAGTTTTCCACATGGATGCAGGAAGTGTTTTATTATTTGCTAACCCTGCATCTCAAGTTTTGGGTGCATTAAAATGTCTGTGGAGGTTGTGAAAAATGTAAATCCAGTAGGGGGTGTGCAGGAGGCAACCGATCAGTGATTCTCTCTCATCATTGATGAAAGAAGCATAAATGTAGATGCTTCTTTCCCTCTTGAGACCAAGAGAGCTATGTTAAGTAATCTTCACAGGTGATTTCCTGGCATGTGAAATCTGAGACCCAGTGCACTGTCACATTTTGTCAAATTACTTCTCTTCTCAACAACTTTGAGTTTATTATGTGTCACGTTCATTGTACTTTTTGACAAATGAGTGAGAACATTAAATTCTATGTGAGCTCTTAGAAAACTTTTGCCTGGGAACAAAACTTTTAATGTGAGCCTGTCTACCTTCTTGGGATGGTTAGTCATCCAACAGTCACACATAAAAGGAAAGTGACTGACAAAATTAACAGGGAAAGTTTTTATTAAAATTATTACTCTATTGCCTACATGGATGACAACGTATAATTTTCTTCTTTGCCACCCTTACTGTAATTTGCTTCATTTAATTCATAAAGAGGAACGTTATATTTTCTTGCGATCACTGTAGCAAAATCAAAAGAAGGTGCTTTCATGTATTATTTCATGTGGCATTTTATAATGTCAACAAAAAGACACATTTTAATAAGAAACAACCGGAAGGTTAATTTCAATTATGATCATCCCCTTCCTTGTGACCACTTGCGTGATCCTGATCAGACTAGGCAGAATATACATACTACACTCCTCCTACACGTGTCAACCAGCTATAGGAATGTCTTGCTCTTTAAGCGTTCCAGTCCTTAAAATAGATATTTCTGAAGATCAGCCTTAGAACTCAGAATTCACAGTCCCAACATTACTGTAAAAAAATTATTAAGGTAACACTCACTGCATTTATTTTTCCTTGTTGTCTCTCCTTGGTATTGCTATGATTCCAAGAAATTGTTTCTTTGTAGTGAAACCCTGGGTTTCTTCAAAGATAAAGACAATGCTTGTCTGATGAAGAAAAGCTTGATTTCTGAGGCATTGTGATTCTCAAAGAGAAGAATAGATCTCTTACTTGTAAATCTGACTGTATCATTTTCTATCTTAAAACTCAGGTGCTATCCTGATAGTAAAAATTAAAGTTCCATAACATGGCTTAAGCCTCTCTACAATCCTGCTTTTTCCTCTCTTTTTTTCCAGCCTCATCTATTAACTTTCCTGCCTTCTCTTTGAAGTGAATGCATAAATGTAGCGCCCTGAATATTCCATTTTGTGTCTTTTCTCATTGCTCATACCCTTTCTGCAGTGTATATCCTTTTTTTTCATATTATGCCTGCCTGCTTCTGGAGCCCAAATCCCTGCTCAGAAAAGGCATGTGACAAGAATCCTCCTTGGCCTTTAGGAGAGGGTCTTTCTCAGACTGCCAACATCAGAAATGACAAGAAGAGAAATTTGGGGATGCCCTAAATAAAATTATAGCAGGTGGAGGGAAGAAAGAAGAGACAGGAGAAGTTAATCAGTTAACAACTGCAGAGCAAAACCGACCAAAGATCACTTACATTCCTGAATGTTGAAACTTTGAATTAACTTTCAAGTAGCAATTTTTGTGATTATCCAAAAAGAATAGTCAAGCAACACCGGCCACCAGGTGCCTCTGCTTCTTGATTATGGCATGAACTTTTTGGATTCTTGCCCACCACTAGTCCAAAGAAACAAACCTCTAGGAACGCCACAGCTTCCCCAGAACTAGCCCTGCTTCACCTTCTCCTGTCTCCTTTACCTACAGCCAATGTAAAATCTTTCAGAACAACTTCCATATTTCTCCCCAAAACTGTTTCCATACAGGAGTCCACCAACTTGTCGACAGTGGATAAGTTCGTTGTTTCTACTTAGCCCTGATACTGGTGGTTCAGAATTCATGCCCCAGGAGCTGGGCCTTTTCTGGAAATTCTTGGCTCACATCTTGCCTATTAAAACTGCACAACACGGAGTAGGGCCCTGGAATATACATTTTACAAGATATCCAGGTGATTTCTATATACACTACATTTTGAGAATAACTGTTTTTAACATTCATCTACTTTTTCTATCAACTACTGTGAGTCAAGAAACATCTAAGACTACATTTCTTCAAAAGAAGGGATTTTTCACTCAAGTATCATTCTGCATTACTAAATGATAAAGGTGACCCAAATTATCAGGGGCTGCATGAATCACCAATACAACACTTATTTGCTAATGGTTTAAAAATTCATCCCATAAAGCTGTTTATTTCTTCAACCAGGACAGAGGTGTGAAAGCTTTCTTTACAGTTCTTCTAATTATACAACCACACTATCAACCATGTAGAATGAATCAATACTGCAGTGTTGTTTCAGTACACTGCGTTTGGAAGAAATACACTAGGAAGCCAAGCCATATTTTCAATTCTAAAACACAGCTAAGTCTTTGAATGAAATGAAGCAGAGCATCTAAAAATCAAATATAGAAAAAATGTCCTATTTTTTCTTTCTCCTGCCAACCTCAGAGAGA
The DNA here is from genome assembly GCF_964339955.1 of Pipistrellus hanaki. Classification (NCBI taxonomy): domain Eukaryota; kingdom Metazoa; phylum Chordata; class Mammalia; order Chiroptera; family Vespertilionidae; genus Pipistrellus; species Pipistrellus hanaki. The sequence continues at coordinate 122,381,048 of NC_140505.1, forward strand.
GAGCTAGTGAGAGCTTAAAGAGCTTATAAGGGATCACTCAGTATCACTCTTATTATTCAAGTTTATTTTCTTTACATAATTTAAAATTTATCTTTATTGCTGGAAGAATTATGGATGTCCATTTCACTTTCTTTACATCTTAACAAATGGTTACCACACAAACTTTTCTTATTCCGTGAAATGTATCACTGGCATTTCACATTTTTCACTCCATTTTTGAAACAGGAGTGCGAGTAAAAATTGGGCTGAAATGTTCTCTCAGAACTACTTCATCTTTTATGTTTTTCATCTCCAACCTACTTTTTTCTGTGATCAATCAAGGACTGTGAGGGAATAATGCAAAAGTCAGTCAAGGTCAAAATGAAAATTCTTCTAAAGGGTTCAGTATAAATAGAGCTTTGCTGATAAATAACATTTATGAATGGATACAGTCCCCTTACTTCATGGAAGGTCAGAAGATGTGGGTTTCATGGAAAGACTTCCTCTGATTAGGTTGAAAAAGTTCTATCAAACTAGATATGATCTTATTTGTAATTTATCCACAATTGATCTTTGAAGGGAAAGAATGATTCCCACTTTCATTGGCTAGAATTTTCAAGAAAAGGAAGAACTTTCTATAACAAAAGATTCTATGGCACTGAAAAGGCTAATAAGAATGTTAACAAATATGATATCCCTGTGGTAATTAACACCACTGTGTTCAATGTGCTACTAGTGAGAGTTGGGGTATTTGTGAAGAACAATTTGTCCTGTTGCATTAATGCAAAATGTTATGAACATGGGATAAAACATTTTTTAAAAAGTGTAAGGAGATACTAGTCAGGCAAAGATGGTATCCATGTGGTTATTTGTATTTATCAAGTGCTGACTATGTGTTAGATTCAATGTTTTATATCAATATTTCACTTAACAGTTATACCATTATGGTAGTTTTATCATCATGAAGATTTACACATGATGAATCTAAGGGTCACAGAAAGGATTGGAATTCAGATCAACCTAACTCTAAAGTACACCCTCTTCCTTTTACTTTGCCTTAAGAATCATGGATCTGCACTCACTTTGACCTTCCTGGTATTTAGACTTTTGCGTCTCCGAGGATGACTAATGCTCCCAACTAACTTGTTAATTCTGCCTTCCGTTTTCTTTACCCCCAATTCAGTATTCAGTGATCTTGTTGAACTTAAAACTCTTTCAATTCTAACAACAATAATATTTAATACTTTATAATTTCCTTTTATATGCAGATCACTTTGGCTAGGTTCAGATATAATTGGCAATTAATAGCAACAGGGAATCCTGAAACATGTTTGCTTTTGTAAAAATATTAAGAATTTTTAGCATCTCCAGCACACCTTACTGAATGTCTGGAACAATCTTGAGTGGGCCTAAGTGACATAACCTTATATGTAGATTGGGGTAAGGAAATATTATTATATTTGTTCTAACATTATTTATCTTAATGTAATCATATAATTTAATATAAATACCATTATCCAACATTATAAGGTATGAAAGAAAAACCATATACTTCTCCATCAGTTTGTCCTTCTTTCCTTCCTACTTATCTTCCTATTTTTTTCTCTCTCATTAAAGATTTAATGTATGTCTACTGCATACCATGCCCCATTTTAAGAAAGGATATATGGTAATAATCAAACAAAGTCTCAACTTCAAGCAATTTTCATTGCAGTGAAATTTTATTTATATAAAAATATCAGTGAATTTCTATTTAGATATTTTTCTTTTTAAATTTTGCAATTTTTTTTTTCAGATCAACATAGCAAAATAAGATTTATGGGTATTCTTAATAATAATGCTGCTTATATTGAGATAGATTGACTATCGTGTCATGTTAGAAATAGTGAGGAATATTTAACCACTATTGTATCCTGGGAACATAGCATATTTTATGGTACCTAGTTGGCACTTCATAAGTATATTCACAAATTTAAGGTATTTCTGTCCAGGATTGCACTTCTATTATAATAGCCACCAACTACGTGTGGTATTTAAATGTATAATTAAATTGGTAAAATTAAATACAATTAAAAATTCAGTTCTCCAGTTTCACTAGTCATATTTCAAGTGACCAATAGCCACATTTGGCTGCCATATTGGACAGTGCAGAGAATAATCCATCATTGCAAAAAGTTCAATTGGACAGGTTTACTAAAACATTTCAGCTCTGGCCAGTGTGAGTTGAGCATCTTCCCATGCACTGAAAGGTTGCCAGTTCTATTCCTGATCAGGGCACATATCCAAGTTGTTGTGAGTTCAACCCTGGTCAGGTGCATACAGGAGGTAGCTGATCAATGTCTCTCTCTCTCTCTCTCTCTCTCTCTCTCTCTCTCTCTCTCTCTCTTTCTCTCTCTGCCCTCACCTTCACCCTTACCCTTTCCCTCTTCCTCTCTTTCTCTCCCCCCTTGCCCTTCCTCTCTCTCTAGTATCAATAAAAACATATCTTTAAAAAATTTCACTATTACATTTCATGTATACTATTGTTCCAATAAATAATCTTAATGGCATCTCATACACTTTCATATGCAGTGTTCTCAAAGAAAATCATGAATAGTCTGTCAGTGTAATTTGAATTTCTTTTTCAGCAGTTAAAATTAAGACTATATTTTAAGTCTTTGTATGTACTTGTTAAATTTAAAAATTGTACTTGAGTGTTATGTTACTACTTGTCAAATTCCTTCTTTGGGGAATTTTTTAAATTATTCTTTCTAGCTCTGTATGAGATCATGTTTAGTAATTGTTGCATCAACCTTTGAAAAGAAGTTATATGAATCTTTGAAAATATTATATATAATCTCTGTTTTAGAGTGCAATATTAAATAGTGTACCAATATATTTTCAAAATTGTAGGAGTATATAAAAATTCCTGATTATCTTGTTTTAACGTTCTATTACTTTTTTCCTGATTTTTACTAGGTTATCTATAATGGCCTGCAGTTGCATATAAAAAAACACACTTCCTCTTCAAGAATTGACTCCTGTTAATACCTTGAGGTATCTTCCAAGCATGGTGGGGAGGGGTTCGCACGCTGTTCCCTAGCACACTAATTAGAAGTGGCCAAGAGTAAACTAATGGCATGTACAGAACTCATTATGGAAATATTGCTAATCCCCCACGTACTCCACAAATTGAGAAAGGTTTTAGTCATCAACATTTTTCTTTCATATTGAAAGCACTTTTCAAAAATTTTAAGCCACTTTTAAGCCTTAGTCTAGAAGTGCTATTTGATTTGAAAAGGAGTAAGTTCCTAAAAGCTATTTTATATTTTTTCTTTAAAGATAGAACATATCTTCCAGGGCTGAAGCTGTTTGACCATCTCCCTATGATGATATAGTAGGTAGTCCTGCCTCAGGGACTCTAAGATCAATTGTCATTATATTTACTCTGTTCAGAATTCCAGGATCACCTGCTCATATAGCTGCATAGGAATAGGAGAGGAGTAAAAGCAATTCTTCATGGGGAAGTTGGCACATAGTAGGTACCTATTCCTTTTAGTAAGTGGATAGGTAAGTAAAATTGGGAAATTTTTGCACCAACAAATGATACACGAGTGAATAAATGAAATGTATCTGAAGTTTAAAAAAAATAAATATGTAGAAATGGGTGACTGAAAAGAACGTTGGGGAATTAGAGAAGCATATTTTCCAGGTCTACCAAGTAGTAGCTAATACACTCTTGGCTGTTAATGCTTAAATTGTATAATCCACATATTCTAAAACTCAATTATCTTTAATTTAGTCAAAATGCTAATATATTATATTTGCATTGATTCCTATAGTGTATACAGGTACTTATACATGTTGCTAAGCATAGATAATATTTCTTTTTCTCTGCCCTCCCCTCATAGTAAAAAGAAATGGGGGTGTAATATGAGAAAATTGATTGTCAGCATAGACCATTAATGTGTAACACATATAAAACTGAGGTCCCACATAGTCCAGAATTTATGCAAAATTACATTAAAATAAATAACATTCCATCAGAAAAAAATTAAAACTTGACTCGGGCTTTAAAAATAGCCAAAAGTCAATTAATTGTGACAGCAATTTTTAACATGTCATCAGTAGATAATCTCTCCCTTTCCCTCCACCTATGCCATACAGTAACTCCAAGCAAACATTTTTCTCGCCTGTCCTTCTGGTACTGAAACCTCTCCACTTCACTTCTCCTTCTACTTATACCCCCATAAAATGCTCCTGATTCCTTAAACAAAACAAATAAGAAAATGCCCCTTGCTTCTCTTTCCTTAAAATATACGAGATACTGTTGAGGCCCTTGCAGACTTCTGGGCACAAAGCAGCAGGGAAAGCTTCAGCTATGAGACAGGTATTTCTGGGGGCGGGTCTTGAATTTGCCAATAATTGGCAGTACACCGTGCATTATATTTTCCTCTTTGAGTCTTATTTTCCTTATTTGTAAAATGCAGAAAATGTAGACATATCTTAGAGCTGTGATTAAAAAACAAACAAACAACCCAATATGATTTATGTGCAAATTCCTAGCACCTAGTTCAAAATAATTTTTCTTCTCCTCTACCTTAGTCCTCCATGGTTCTAATAGAGCTTCAATGTCTGTAAAGAATATCATGCTAGAAAAATCTCATGAAACATCAACTGTTTTTAATTCTGTTCATTAAATATTCTTTTCTATGCACATCTGCAGCAATAAAAATAATGCTTAAATGAAAGGCTTAAAAAATGCAGGGCACAATGTGGTTCAAATAAGTATATTATGATAAGCTTGTAATGAGACCATTATGGACTTTCTTTATTACTTCCATTACACGTCCTCATTATGAAAAAGAAGGAAAAACCAGACTGGAACTTTTATGGAATTAATTTTTTTACTTCTAAAGGCTTTTTAGGGAATTCTATGCCAATGTAAACTTAGTTCAGTGGTCACAGTAGTGAGAATTCCTCTGAAGAATATAAACAATGCTTCTTAGAGGTAAATACATCAAATTAAGTTTTGGGGATGTTATTGACTAAAGTTTCATGATAATTTCGCATATTTTAACTACAAAAATATCCTTGAAAGTATTTAAAATAAATTATTCTCATTAATGAAATAAAGTATACATATCTATACTAATAAAAGGGTAATATGCTAATTACGGTGGACGTCTTCCAGATGTCCATCCAGACATCCATCCGGACAAAGCCACAGCAGCTGTGAGGCCTGGGGCTCAGGCAGCCATGGACTCAGGCAGCCGTGAGCCTTGGCGGCTGTGAGGCCCAGGGCTCAGGCCTCACAGTCACAGAGGCTGGCTGTGGCAGTAGCAGCGAGGTGATGCTGGCTGTGGTGGTAGCAGTGGCCCTACTCATTCCCCTGATCAGCCTGGTCACCTCCCACAGAGGGAGGCCAGATTGAGGCCTAAGCCATCAGTAGGACATCACCTGAGGGCTCCCGGACTGTGAGAGGGGGAAGGCTGGGCTGAGGAATTTTCATGCACAGGGCCTCTAGTCTATATATATAAAAGACTGTTTAATCAGATGACTGGCCAGTAACTATGATGTGCAATGACCACCAGGGGGTACTCAGTGCAGGAGCGGAAACCACAGGCATGGGAGCGTGGAACAGACTGATGTATCTCAGAGGGAAAGGGAGGGGGAGGATGTGAGGAGATTAACCAACCATCTTATATGAATGCTAAAGGCTCAGTGCACAGAATTATGCACCAGTTGGGTCTCTCAGCCTGGCCTGCACCCTCTTGCAGTCAAGGACCCCCTGGGGATATCAGAGAGCTGGTTTCAGCCTGATCCCCTTAGGCCAGGCCGAGGGATCCCACCTGTGCATGAATCTGTGTACAGAGCCTCTAGTTTTTACATAAAATAAAATTAATAAAAATATATAGAAAAAAACCAGCATTTTCAGGTCCAGCTGTTTTGAGAGCCTTGCTTTAAAAAAGGCAGCATGCCAAAACCGGTTTGGCTCAGTGGTAGAGCGTCGGTCTGCGGACTGAAGGGTCCCGGGTTCGATTCCGGTCAAGGGCATGTACCTTGGTCGCAGGCACATCCCCTGTGGGGGTTGTGCAAGAGGCAACTGGTCAATGTTTCTCTCTCATCAACGTTTCTAGCTCTCTATCTCTCTCCCTTCCTCTCTGTAAAATATCAATGAAATATATTTTTTAAAAATTATTTTAAAAAGACAGCATAATGTATGGGTTAACTGTACTGAGGCAGAAGTCAAACTTCTGGGACAAAGCACAAATTATGCCTCAGGTTCTTCACCTGTAAAAGTGAGATAATAAGAGGTGACCAAACACTGGAGATACTACCAAGGAATGAATAAGGTGTTTTGTAAGGGTTAACTAAAATGCTGTGGGAGCCACCATTAGTAGAGAAGCCATGTGCCATGCCTGAGAAGAAACACTGGCCTGGACCCTGGCAGCTACAGCCCGAGTTCTGCTCTGCTCTGCTCAGCAGTGTCCTCTGTGGCTGAGCCAGTCTGGCTTCAGCTCTCTGGGCCTTGATTTTCTCATCTGAAATTAGCTCTAATTTTTGAAATTTCATGAGCTATTGCGTTTTTAACACTGTGGGGGATAAGATAATTGAATCAAAATCTGACATGTTTTCAACATCTGTTCTTAGAATCTACTCTTAAAGAAGTAAAATAAATTTGGAAAGATGTGGGGCTATAAGAGTTAGCATTATATTCAGGAGAACATATTAATGAATACATTATCTTTCAACAGAAGCTAAAGTCTATTGAATATTGAATAGAAATAAGTAATCCTCATCTGTTTTATATACCAGTAATTATCAAAGAGAATAGAAATAAGAATTGTATAAAATGTATTTTGGGATATGCAAGGATACTTATCTTTCTCTTTGGAAAAAAATGTGTAGCAAAGTATGAAGACTATATTTTTGTTGTTGTTAAATGGAAATATCTTACTCTGATTAAAAATTATGTTGTGAGATGAGATTAAGAAACTGATTATAGTCAATTGACCACATTTTCCAGGAAGGCTATTTAGAAATAATGTAAATAAAAACACATTTAGCATAGATTTTTTAAAAGGCCAACTTTGTTCTTGCCTATATGTTTGTATATTCAGTTTCCATTCTGCTACTAGATTAACAATTACAGGAGCCAGAAGAAACCATCTAATTGAAGAACAGAATGTAATATGTGTGCTCTTACACTTCCCTAGGTTTATTATAGAATTATCTGTGAAGATGATAAAATACTGCTCACTACTAAGTGATTTATGCTTATATGGCCATTTATCATTAGATGTAATTGCGGCTCAGTTTAGAATTTGAGTCCTAGATTAAGGTTTCATGAGCAGTGAATCTTTGAAATAGTCCAGTGTAATCCCAATAAATAGCGTCCCTCATCCCCACCATCCTTCAACCCCACCTTTCTGGTGTTTTCCATCTTAGTCAATGGAAACATTTACTAAGTAAATGAAAATCTAAGTCATTCTTGACACTGCCCTTACTTTCACAATCTCTCCCATATCCAATTTATCCCTAATACTTCTTATTTTATCTCTTAAATATTTCTTGAATACTTCCATTTCTACCAGTCTACAAACTACCACCAAACTCAAGCTGACACTGTCTTCTGCCCTATGTCACTTGTCACCTATAAGTACTTTTTCTTCATTTACATTTTCCCCCTTCAAACCATTCTCCACCTTTAAATTATTTGCTTTGTTACTAGTCTAAGGTACCTTAACGTGACTGATTCCCTCTACTAAAATATTCTTTCCATCACTTATGCTTCATAGAGATACATTCTCAGGAATGTCTTCCCATTCGATAACTTCCCTTTATCTCACAATGTATGTGTTTTTATATTTTTCATATGATTATTTGGTTAATGTCTATCTTTCCTGAGAGCAGCCATTATGCCTGGTTTTGCTAGCCATTGTTTGTCCAGCTCAAAGCCCAGTGCTTGGAGCACAACAAGTATTGAATATTTTTGGAACATATGAGTGAATAAATGAAGGAATCATTATCAATATAAATGGCTTTCTGGTTCATTGCTCAGAGTTTGACTAAGACAGATAAAGTAACTTTTTAGGGTGAAAAAATTAAGAGAAACTATTGGACACATACTTAATCTAGATAATAATTTTATGTCATCAGATTATCCTTGTTTTGGTGGTGCCATGTGACAAAATAATTGATTGAGATATATTTTTATTATTTAAATTTAATTTTAATTATCTTAATGTAAAGTTTCCTCAAAACTTGTGAGGTGTTTTGTTTTTTAATCTTCACATGAGGATATGTTTTTTTTTATTGACTTTAGAGAGAGGAAGGGAGGGAGGGATGGAGGAAGAGAGAGGGGAATGAGGGAGGAGAAAAGAGGTGAAAGGGGAGGAGAAGATAGAGGAAAGGGGAGAGGGAAGAGGGGAAGAGAGGAGAGGGAAAGAAAGGAGAGGAGAACAGAGAAGAGTGGAAGAGAGAGAAGGGGAGGGAAGGAAAGGAAAGGGGAGGGAAGGAGAGGGGGAAAAAGGGGGAGAGGGGAGAGAGATCAAACATAGATAGGTAGCCTCCTGTATGCACCCCAATCTTGGATTGACACAAAACCTAGGTATGTCCCCTGACCAGAAATCGAATCCACGCATTTTGGTATACTACAATAGATGATATTCCAACCAATTGAACCATTTGACCAGAACAAACTTGTGCGTTTCAATTTAAACTTCCCCTGGTTATGCTGATGTTATATTAGTGTTAAATGACCATACATAATTTTTACTTAGACCTGGAATGACTTATTTAATCCTTCTTTGTATTCAAGTGTTTTTTTTCTTTCTTTCTTTTTTTAACTGTAAGCTACCATTAAGGGAGCCAAATAATAAATTTTCACTAGATACTTCACATATGTTCCTCACAAAATGTTACTCAAAAACAAACTTTCCAGTAGGCGTCTATTCTTTGAAGACAGATCCCTGACAGATTATTGAGTCAGACCGAAAGCTTTATTTTGTTCTTTCTCTCCCTTCACCCCAATTTCTCTTATTCCCTCTTATCCTCTCCCTTTCCTGGCTTTGCATCCACCCTATCCTCCCAAACTCCTCAGAGCATCTCCTCAAGACTCCCTACCCTTCTGCCAGTTTCCTCTCCACCCTTCACCCTCCTCAGCACACAAGACATGCCCCTCAGGGCTGCAAACACGTGTGCTTTATTTTTTCTTCATTTTTCTCCATCACATTGGACATTGTATTCGTTTTCCTTGGGTTCTTGACACACAGTTTTAACCCTTGCATTTCTCATCACAGCCTTTTGTATGTGCCTCGGTTTCCTCTACTATATATCAGCTACTATAACTATGGCATTCAACAAGAGACCCTAAACTATGACAATTTGAAGGGCACTGCTTAGAAAATAATACAAAATTGGGAATACAAATTGGTGTGGTATGGTTATTTATTGAAAACAAGAAATTGAAATAAAGTATAACTTATTAAAAGTTGATTGAGACCACAACTATCACAAACATGAGAAGATAAAGCATATTTGTATTCATTAACTGACTGACACTATTTTGTATGATACTTCTTTCCTACAAATGCTGGCTGCAAACTTCTTGATTGCATTTTCCTATAATAATTTTATAAGTCATTTACTAGAGAGAGAAATTTTAAAAATTAGTTCTTTTACCAGAGTAGATTGAATCTTTTTATTAATAGCCTGAAAGTTATTGTTTTATAATCCATAATTGGCAACAGTATATTTATTTTTAGAATTACCATCTAATTTGGGAAACATTTTTCAAGTTTTTTCATGCATGAACTATAAGATTAAAAGGGCTTTTCACAGACTAGCATCGTTCAATTCATATTTCTCCTCTACACTACCAAGGATGGAAGTCCTATGAGCCATTTTTATTCTGACACCTTTGGCTCTTCATGAAGAAAGTAATAGGTTAGTTATAATGCATCTCATACCATCTTAAATTAACCCATAAGTGATATATTACAAATAAATGTATCAATCATTTATGGTGAGTAACTAGTACTTCTATATTAAGAATTCAAGAAATATAAGAAAAGTAACAAAAACATGTGGTCAGTCTAGTCTGTCTCATTTAAAGAGTCATTGAAAAAATACACATGAATGTCCACAATATGATAATGATTATGATGATGATGATGATAAACATTTATCTTGATTTATTATGTGATAGGCACTCTTATAAGTACATAGACAATAATCATTTCCATAAATCTATGTCATATGTGTATTTTATATTCCTACTAGTGGTCCAGTGCATGAAATTCCTCAGCCTGGCCTGCACCTTCTCTAATCTGGGACCCCTTGAAGGATGTTCTACTGCTGGTTTACAGGGATCGGACCTAAACCGGCAATTGGACATCCTTCTTACAATCCAGGAATGCTGGCTCCAGCTACTCACCTGCCTGTCTGTCTGCCTGATTGCCCCTAACCACTCTGCCTGCTGGCGTGCTCAACCCCAAATGCCCCCCCACCAGCCTAATCACCCCCAACTGCTCCCTGTGCCAGCCTGCTCTCCCCCAACTACCCTCCCTGCTGGCCAGCTTTTCCCCACTTTCCCTCCCCATGGCCTGCTTGTCCCCAACTGCCCCCCTGCTGGCCTGCTCACTCCAAACTGCCCCCCACCACTCCTTGAGCATAGGCCAGGGTCCGCTGGAAGCAAATATTTAGGATTTATTTATCTTCTATAATTGGAACTTTGTAGCCTTGAGCAGAGGCCAGGGCTGGCCAGAGTGGGTAGGAAGCTTGGCTTCCTCCATCTCCAGGGGCAACCCAAGCCTCCTGTTCACTCCAGCTTCTTGGCTGCTGCCATCTTGGTTGAATTAATTTGCATACTCACTCCTGATTGGCTGGTGGGCATGGCTTGTGGGTGTAGTAGAGGTACCATCAATTTGCATGTTTCTCTTTTATTAGTGTAGATTTTACAGGTGAATAAACAGAGGCACAGATAATTACTTTTCAATAGTTAATCTGTACAGTGCATACATTTTTTTCCTTTAAACTGTAAATTGTGAGAATTTTACATACCATTTTATGGTGAAGAACAAATGGCATAAATCTGTTTGAGGTAACTTTAAGAATACTTTCCCAAAGACAAATCTATAGGTAGAATGACTAAATACAGTTATGCCTTCTTTTTGAAACATCTCTACACTTCTAGTGATAGACTTGAAAGCTCATGCCAGAGAAATGTTATTACTCAGAATATATTGCTTAAAAATGACATATATATATATATATATATATATATATATATATATATATATAACTTAAGCAACTGGCCAACCAGCTGGTAGCTATTACACACAATGACTACCAGGGGTCAGACACTCCAACCAGTAGCTAGTACACACTCTGACTACCAGGGGGCAGATGCTCAATGCAGGACCTGCTGAGATGTGGTCACTTGGCAGCTGCAGTTCTCATGTGATGCACCCGGAACCAGAGAGGAGGGAGCCCAATTCCAAGATGTGTCACCCAAGAACCACCCTCTTGCCATCCAGGACTCCTTGGGGAATGTCAAAGAGCCAATTTCAGCCTGATCCCCACAGGCCAGGCCAAGGGACTGCACCAATACACAAATCTAGTTTATACTAGTTTATACTATATATCATGTTATTTAAAAGTCAGAGTCCTGGAGAGATCTAGTCCCTAGTTTAAAGTGATCTGTCAGTCAACTTCTCTTTCTTTTAAATAACTTGTTTTGGAACAGACTGGCAGCTGTGGTATGGGAAAGGGGCAGCGGGGGTGGGGATGGGCAAAAAGATGAAGGGGTTAAGCACAAAACAAACAAACAAAAAAGAAAAACTTATTAGACACAGACAACATTAAGGAGAAGGGGTGAGGGGAGATAGAAGAGGATACATGGGGATGGCGAACACACAGTACGTATAATATACAGTTATATATTAGAGAAACATACATAATTTTATTAGCCAATGCTACCCCAGTAAATTCAATACAAAAATCTCTATATATAAGTCTAAGTGACCGAATGACCGAACAATTGGTCAACTGGTTACCATGATGCGCACTAACCACTAGGGGGCAGATGCTCAATGCAGGAACTACCCCCTAGCAGGGGTCCTCAAACTTTTTAAAGTGGGGGCCAGATCACGGTCCCTCAGAGAGCTGGAGGGCCGGACTATATGAACTACTAATTCCTACTGTAACACCTCGGCTGCGCTCACTGCCCAAAAAACCTGGCGGGCCGGATCAGACTTCTCTGCGGGCCGCATGTGGCCCGCGGGCCGTAGTTTGAAGACCCCTGCCCTAGTGGTTAGTACACTCCCATAATGGGATTGCCACTCAACTGACCAATAGGCACCAGAGGTGCAAGCTTCTCCCAATTGAGACTGACTGAGTGTGAGCCCGTGGCAGATGCAACAGGCTGGGATGAATGGGAGTGGGAGCCAGGAGTGGCCTGAGCCCCACAGGCCATGCTGAGGGACCCCACAATTGCATGAATCCATGCACTAGACCCCTAGTAAATAAATAAAAGAACTTATCTTTGAAGATTTAAGACAAATATTTATTTTTTGCAAACTTTCTATTCACCTAAAGGGGTTAATTATGGCCCCTTTAAACCACACCTGTATCTTGCATAAACAAAACTCTGTAGTCAATTTTACTCATAGAGCTATTTATATTTTTTCTGTGCAACAATATAAACAATAGAAGAGGTCAAGGATATTTTCCATTTGTTTTTATATGTGTACCATGCTCAGAATTTGATATATAATACAGACTCAAACAGATGTTAAATAATTGAACAAATATTTGAGGATAGCTTTGGAATGTGACCTTTACAAGACATAAAACATTCCAGATATTAGCAAGATGTCTGGTAAAAAGGATTAAAAATTTCACAAAAGAAGTTTTCTAGGATTTTTTTGTTTTTGGGGGTTGATTTATGAAGTCTTAAATGACAAATGAATCCAACCTGACTCAAACAAGTTTCACTAGAATGGGCAGGCAAATTTGTACATTTGGAAGATTGATTGTTCTTTTCTCCTACCTTCTAAAATCCTGTGCCCTTTGAACTCTTTTGTATGAGTGACAGTACTCTTTATGAGCACTAGAATAGACAGACCTATTTACAAATCACTGTAATATACTTCAATTTTAAATCTAATGAATTGTTTTAAAATCATCTTTGAATATTTCTTTGGAAGTCTTTTTAAATGTCACAGTCTAGTAATTAGTTATTTGCCCCCTCTTTAGGATAGGCCTGCCTTTTCCACATAATTTATAACTTACTGTATTTTACTTATTTAGTTATTATTCATATTTATTTGTAGATGTTACTTACTTTACAATTTTGAAACCAGGCATTCCACATTGCCCACTTAAATTGAACAAAGCCACAGTGTTATAATCAAACTAAGGAAAGATAGTAAGCAGCACATAATATGATCAGGTTTATGTTTGAGAAGGTGATTCTGACAATTGTGTGAAAGGAAAAACTGAAGGTTTTTTAAAGTTGAGGATAAAGATGGTGAGTCTTGAACTCCAGCAATTGTGACCAGGATGAAAATTACAGGATGGACCCTAGAGGTGTTCTAAAAAGACAAGATAAAAGAGAGTTGGAAGCTAATCGAGGAAAAGGATACAATCGTGAGCTATGGTCACATGACACGGTTTATTGGATGGTGCTTGGACAGAGTGGCAGGAGAGGCAAATCCCCTCACTGTGAGACCATCCAAACCTCATGTGCCTTGGGAGGCCACCAGCTGGAGAGAAAAAGCAAGCTCTTAGGGAGGAGCTTACTCAGATAGGAGGCTTGTGTGTCTGGTAAAGTCCCTCAGCAACATGGTGCTCCAGTCTTTAATCCAGAGAACTTTGAAGGACCAAAGCAGCATGGGGTCTTTTAACCATAAAGCTCTGTCAGTAAGTGTGGGGTTAGGTTTTGTGGACTGTGTAAAGGGATAGGCCCTAAAGGTCTAGAAAGTGCTCAGCTGGGTTATTTCTGAAGTAACTGGATGCTGAAATTTTGTTTGGTGCTGGTGGGCTTTTGAGCTAATGGGTCTCAGCCTTCAGTGAAGAAATAAATAACCTAAGGACCAATGACAGAGGACTCCTTTGGTTCATTTGTGTAAGCCTCAGTGACCAGATATATTATATATTCATTTTTAAAAACACATGTATAGCCCTAGCATTATGTGTGTGTGTGTGTGTGTGTGTGTGTGTGTGTGTGTTGTGTGTTTGAAAGTATACATATAACTTTCTTCATCTACTTAGATCTAATTCCTTCATGGAACTTCAACAGAATTCATGTATGCAAAATGCATTTCTAATCCTATATAATCAAGAGATAATATGCAAATTGAACCTCATACCCTCACATAAGATGGCCTCCCCCATGTGGTCAAAAATGGCCACCACAAGATGGCCATCAGGGGAGAGCAGTTGGGGGCAACCAGGCTGGCAAGAGAGGGCAGTTAGGGGCATCCAGGCCAGCAGGGGAGGGTGATTGGGGAGGACCAGGCCTGCAGGGGAGGGCAGTTATGGGGGGAACAGGCCTGTAGGAGAGGACAGTTGGGGGCAATTGGGCCAGCAGGGGAGTGGTTAGGGAGTGATCAATCTGGCAGGCAGGGGAATGGTTGGGAGCTAGCAGTCCCAGATTGTAAGAGGGACATCCCCCGAGGGGTTCCAGATTGGAGAGGCTATGCTGAGGGACCCCCAAATTTCGTGTACTAGGCCTATAGAATATAATAAAAGCAAAGCTTTTCACACACACACACACACACACACACACACACACACATACACACATAATGGCAGACAAAAGAAAAGTCACTTTAGGGAGAGTTCAGATATTTTTATATGACAAAAATTATTCAGTTAATTATTTTGAGACAATTGTTGCAGACATATGTGTTTAAAATTTTCTAAGCAAGATGCTTCAACAATGCAAATAAAATTAAGTTGGAGTCAATAACTTGGCTCATTGCTTGCACAGAATTCCAAATTAAAGTGCACTCCATTATCTCCCAAGATTTTACAATGCTTTTTGAAACACTAAAGAAGACAGCAAGCTGAAACTTTTTTCCAAAGAATATAAGTTTATATATATATATATATATATATATATATATATATATATATATATTAAAATAACATTTATTTTATGTATCATCTTTACCTAAACTGTAACAAAATGGAAATTATAATTTTATATATTTTCCTGCTTGGATTAGGACACTATGTCTCATTCTCTGGGGTCTCAACTAAGCCCAATGCTGCTTAGGTTATATTTCATTTATTGATAAAATAACCATTAAAAAAATGAATACCAATCTTACTTTCTTATGATCAAAAATTATTCTCAACAACTAGCTTTTATTCCTCTAGAATACATTTAGCTCAGTATTGGTTCGTTTATAACCTATACTTCATATATTTCAAAAATAAGATTTTAGCAACTTTAAACAAATGCCTCCAGAACAACAATGAGTATTATTGAGTGATTCTCATAGATTTGGTATTGTTCTAAAAGCTTTGATATAGTACTTTATTTAATCCTTAAAACAGCTCTATAAAATAGGTGTAATTATAATATTAATTTATATATGAGGAAGCTCTAGAATAAAAAGATTAACAGTTAGTCATTTGCAAAAAATAGTTTTTGAACCTCAGCAGCCTAATCTCTTAAATACAAGTTTCCATATCCACCCATGGACAGCTAGAGAAACGAGTATTAGAGATTATAGCAACCCAGAGCAAGATGGGGATACTTACTGTAGTGAGGTACTATTAGCAGTGTGCTTCATTCAACTAGTCACAATATCAATATGCCCAAGTGCTATGCTATACATGAAAAACTGAAAGCTATAAAAAATATGATACTTGCCCACATACTTTCTATTCTATGGAGTAATTCTGACTATTTAAAAAATAGTAAGAAAATATTAAGTTTTTCAAATACCTACAATGTCTGGCTAATTATAAAAATTCCTTTTTCCATTGCATGTATCCTTTTCTCGGCATTTATTAAACACGTATCTATTGTATATCGAGTCTGAGCCAGACAATCTGCTGGATGTTGGGGCATTAAAGTGTACAAGAAAAACTTAGTCCTTTGAGACAAGTTTTTGCAAGCAACCAGCAATGACTAAAAACTATTTATATTTTTCTCTTTTTAAAATTATTTGAGAACTGTCAAAAAGATTTTCTAGAATCACAGAACCTTTAAGAGGTAAGGCTAGAACTTGAATCAAGATCACCTTTTTGTTTTGTTTTGTTGTTTGGTATTTTTGTTAATCCCCTCCTGAGGATATTTTTTCCATTGATTTTTTTTTTTTTTTTTTAGAGAGAGTGGAGGGAGGGGGAGAGACATATTGAAACATTGCTGTGAGAGAGATACATCAATTGGTTGCCTCCCACAACTGCCCTGACCAGGGCCAGGGATTAAGCCTGCAACCAAAGCATGTATCCTTGACTTGAATCAACCATGAGACCCTTCAGTCCATAGGCTGACACTCTAACCATTGAGAAAACGGGCCAGGGTAAGGTCACCTGTTTTTAAAAGTCTGTTATTCACTTAGTCACTATATATTTAGAGCTTACTGTTTCAGACCATGAATGCAGAAGTGAATAAAGAAAGGCAGACATGGCTCCTGTTATCTTGAAATATATGGCTCTATCTCTTGCACCATGCTCTAAATACCAGTCTAGTCCGGGAAAAACATGGAAACTACAGTAAAGAATATAATATAGGAAATGGCTAAAATAGAGGGCTAAAAAACTGGGAGTTTTGAAACAATCTGGAATAAACTGCTAGGTCAAAGTGTGATTGCTGGACATGGCTCATGAAACAACAAAAACCCAGAAAGGATTGAGTCCTCTATCACTCTGGCCGCTGGGCAGTCTCTCTCTAGTGCCTTCTATGTTCAAAATCTAACAGGAATTGATGTGGCAAAAGAGAAAAGTTGTTTGCAGAGTCCCAATTCTGAGCATCAGAAAGCAAGGGTAGAGAGAAGTGAGTTTGGGGCTGAGAGACAATAGATAAATGAGAGATGCATGCTATCACCCTATAGTTGAGAAAATGTAATTGGAAATTTATGAAGATTTGGGGTTTCATGCCTGGTTAAGGGCACATATCTGGGTTGCAGGTTCAATCCAGACACTGCTGGGATGCCTGCAGGAGACAGCCAGGTGATGTGTGTGTCTCACTTCAATGCCCCCGCCCCCCATCTCTCTCTCCTAACTTCCCCCTTCCCTCTCTTCCATTCTCTCTAATAAACATCCTCCAGTGAGGATTAACAAAACAACACAACAACAAAACAATGAACAAATTAATTAATAGACAATGCCCTCAAAAAAATGAAAAAGATGATCTATAATGAATGCCAGAGATGGAAAAAATTGTATAATGGGCAAATCTTATATATCCATAGATAAAAATAAAACAAATTACTACCTAATGACTTTACTATGAGGATAAATCTTGAAAATTCCGGGAACAAATAATAGCATGTTTCTTAATTTTTTCTCTCTCAATTTCCATTCTTCTGACCTGAAGTTGAGTACCATTCAGTTTAAGATTAAGTTCCTGTCAGGACTGATTAATGAATCTAGTGTAATTGTAAATTATTTGAGGCTGTCTAGTTGATGATTTACTTTTACTCATCATTTCTCAGATAAGAGTTTAGAGAGGGAAACTACCTAATGCAAAGAATATGAAAACAACATAACCTACTTCTCCAGTCCTTCATCTGGAAGGGCTCTGTGCTAATTGCAGTGCCTTGGGCGCACCATTGTTAGTCAGGGCAAGAACTGTTTGATGAGCAACCATGCTAGAACAATAATTCGTCCATAGTGCAGTTGAGCCTACACACAAGGGTCTCTGTGCTTGCCATCTGTTTGAGTAGTCTAGATTTGTACAACTTTGAGGTCTATAAAAAGATAACTTTTACAAACATGTATAAGCCTTCTATTGGTTGTTTTCATAGAAAAGCTACTGAATAAAGATACCTACACTTTAAACCATTTTTAATCCAGTTTTATGTAAATTGAAAAAAAATCCCATTGTGTATTAAAATACTACAGGATGATTTGCCTTTGGTCAGGACTTTTCAAGGATTTACTGATTAACATTGCACATGCTTTTGTTCGGGCATTTTTCTCAGTGATGTCGATGTCAAAGGCTTTTGTTCAATTTACTCAATAAGAGCTGGCTTTTCTTTTCAATTGTTTAAAAATGAGATTGGCATTTAATTTTAGCACTTTACTGTCTTGGCACAAAGCTGAACTTTGGCAATTAAGAGGATGTTTTATCTTCAAAAAGCAAAAGATTTCCAGAAATTTAAGCAGTTGCACCAGCTAGATTCATTGGGAAAATTATACCATTGCAGACCAATGAGCTTTTCTCAGAGATGAGTTGTTCTGAAGCAACAATTAATGGTGCC
The DNA here is from genome assembly GCF_964339955.1 of Pipistrellus hanaki. Lineage (NCBI taxonomy): Eukaryota > Metazoa > Chordata > Mammalia > Chiroptera > Vespertilionidae > Pipistrellus > Pipistrellus hanaki. Next base: position 122,399,455 of record NC_140505.1, read on the forward strand.
AGTTTGGGATGCTGCTCCATTTCCCAAGGTGGACTGCTTCCATAATCATTCATAAATGATGTACTAAACATTCACATTAAGCTAGAGAAGAAATCATATGATTTTACCCCCATGACAAGACTAGGTGTAAGGTACTGGTTATTTGTAGAGAATATGCAGGAGTAGTGGATCAGCTCAAAAGTAGCATTTAGACTTGAATTAATTACTTGATTTTGTTTAAAAATCAAAATCAAATCAAATGGATATAAGACACTGAATCACTCATGGTATTGTCTTTGGGATTTTTAAAAGTAAAGCAAAAGCCATGGCCAGGGTGGCTCAGCTGGTTAAAGAGAGGTCCTGTGCAACGAAAGGTCACTGATTTAATTCCAGGTCAGGGCACAAACCCAGATTTCAGGCTGGTCCTCAGTTAAGGTGTGCACAGGAGGCAGCCAATTAATGTTTCTCTTTCAAATCAAGGTTTCTCTCTCTCTCTCCCTCTCCCTTCTTCTCTAAAATCAATGAAATATAGTCATATATTACATTTCCTATATTCCATTGATTTTCTAAAATGAAAAAAATATTTTAAAAACTATTTAAAAATAAAAATAAAGCAAAAAACTAAGCTCTAGATGCAGAAAAAAATATTATTTTCACCTTGACATTCAAATATTTTCCCTTTGGATTTATTCTCTTGTTTCTAATTAAATCTTATATTTATCACAGAGAGATGAATTATTTTCAGCATCATCAGAAATCCCTTGGTTGTCAAGATTGTTCCAAAGATAGAATAGAGCATTAGCTAAAATAGAGCACCATTAGGTACTCAGAAATGTGAAGTTAAAGGAGGACCATGGAAATGAGTAAGGAAAGAGGAAGTATTGAAAATAGAGCAAAGCCAAGTACATAAATATAGTTGCTAGAAACAATTACACACCAGGTAAGAATAGTGGAATGGTCACAATTTTATAACTGAGTTTTAAAATATTGAATAAGTATTAAACCTATTAGTGATATTTCAAATAGTTTTTGTAATTTGTGAGTATTTCTTCTTTTAAATATGTTAAGACAAGAATCTTACCTATGTTGAATGTGATTATTAGTTGTTGTTTTTTTTTATACTTTGAAACTAAAATATTTTGTTTCTCTTTCAAGCTTTCAGATCATTTTAATGAAAGAATATCCTAGGATTACAAAATTGACTTTAAATCACCTCCATAAACAAAACTTATAAAGATGCTACAGGATTTTTCTTGTGAGTGCAAGATATCATAGGAAAAAATTATTTGATGCTAAGGCTGATGAATGTGATGGTGCCCAGAACCCCTCAGTTGAAAATTTATTTATTCAAAACAGCTTCCTTTATCGCCTTAATTGAATCTAAAAAATGTAATACTGAAAGTACAAACTACTGTTGTATTGATAAACCTCTTCTTTAGCTACTAAGTATAAAATTAGCACAGAAGAGTTAATGGGGTGGGGCGGGGGGGAGAAAGAACTATTGGACACATAACAGTGTGGTGATTGCAGGGGTTGGAGAGTAGGTAGAGGTAGAAGAGGGTATGGGGGGATAAATGGTGATGGAAAAATTAAGTAAATATCTATTAAAATAAACAAATAAATAAAACCATTATTATACAAGTTGTTTGGAAATAAATATGACAGAGAACCTGATCTGGGAAATGATTAAAATATATATTAATAATTTTAATGCAGCCTAAGATTATGAAAATACTAGTATACTGAAGCACAGACACCATAGATCTTTCCATTCAAACCCCATAGTAGGTACATGTTAGTGGAACACTTTTACCAATGGCTTTATAATCTTAGCAGGGATTTTGGAATACATTTATGTAATGTATTAATTCTGTGATCTTAGAGATGTTATTTAGCCTTTCTGATCATCTGTTTCCTTATCTATAAAAATGGGATATGATAGCTACTATTAAGGACCACTATAGGGAATAAAGACATTATATATATGGTATTAAGTAAATAGTAATGTTGGTTGTTGCTGTCTTCTTTCTATGAGGAAGGCAAACAATTCAGCAAATACATTCTCTTCTTTCAAGGACCAGAATGACAGTGTGGGAACTGAGTTGTAATTAAATGACTAAAATATTATACTATTAGTACATTTTTTTTCAAAAAGGTGATTTAATAATGAGAACTATATATATATATTTGCAGAAAGACTCCTTGTTTTAGTAGATTAAAGGATAATTTTTACTTGGTAGGGGCTATTTTTGTTAACCAGATAATAAAGATTCAAGTATTTGAATATCTGCAACTCTGTCATAAAAATTGTGCATAATAGCTTTAAGTATATATCATTTAGTCATAAAATATGGGAATAAAAAGCTTATTTATAAAATTAACTTACATAATAAAGAGTACCAATGACTTTGTTTTATGAACTCAGGTGTTGGTGTTTTTGAAAGCTTTGAAAAAGAGTAAGAAAAATGTAATTAAAAAAGTTGCATAGGTAAGCTTGCTATGAAGACAATGTACTTTTTTTTTTTTTATGGTTTCCCCTCATGCATATAAGTACAACCAATGGACATAAAACTCTGGGGAGGGAGGGTATGTACGGGAGGGAGGGAGGGGGGCAAAAAAATCAATAAAATATATTAAAAAATAAAATAAAATAAATAAAATCATCTAAAATCAATAAAAATATATTTAAAGAAGACAATGTACTTTTAAATGCTCCTTGGAGATCACGAAACTGGAGTATGAGGGACACTTTACATCTTAAATATATTTTTTATTCTAGTAGCTAGTTTACAATGCTTCTTTGGATTTATAAGGCTAGTGTGGGATCAATTATTTATTTATGACCAACATGCAATCTAAATAAAGAAAAAATAATTGCTATATAATGGTTGTTACTACTATAATAAACTTCATTATCCACTATAGACTGAGTATTTATTTTTTAAATAGTAGACTTCCTGGTGAGAGTTATAAAATCAGTATTCTAGCTGAAACATAAAGAGGCATAACATAATAACTTAATAATGTCACATGCTTTAAGAAACAGATAAATGAGAGATTTTAGAAGACAGCAAAGAAGATTATATGAATTTAAAAACAGGTGGAATTAAGAAATTTGATGTTTTCAAAGTCAAGAAGTAATAGACAAATAAAACTTATTTTTGTTAGCTTAAATATAATTTTAATAATCCAGTATGCTATAGTCTATTGGTATGTCATGTTATAAAATTACACTCTGCAGAATTGTCTACAGTTAAAATAACTGCATCTTTTCCCCCTGCTGCTATGCTATTTTGTAGAGAAAGCAGCTTTTATCTGCTGTGTCTTTTATCCAGATTGTGTGCGTGTGTGTGTGTGTGTGTGTGTGTGTGTGTGTGTGTGTACAAAGAGATTCACCTAGGAAGAAAGAACAAATTATTATGGAAACTTAATGGGAACATGGATAACAATAACATGTTGGAAGAAGAAGAAAAAAAAGCCTGGGTGCAAATAATGACATTTTTAAAATTTATATTAAAAGGTTAGTTATTAATAGACTGATTAGCAAATATCAAAAGAAAAAAATGCACACTATGCATGAAATTGGCAAATATTCCATTCTTTTTTTAAAATATGTTTTTATTGATTTCAGAGAGGAAGAGAGAGGGGGAGAGAAATAGAAACATCAATGATGAGAGAGAATCATTGATTGGTTGTCACCTGCATGCCCCACAATAGGATCAAGCCTGCAACCCGGGCATGTGTCCTTGACTGGAATTGAACCTGGGACCCTTCAGTCCACAGGCTGATGCTCTATCCACTGAGCAAACTGGCTAGGGCAAATATTCCATTCTTACATCAAATGTAACTTTCAAAGTATTTGTTGAGAGAAAACTATGACCTAGCATTTTTCACATGCTAGCATAAATCTCAAAAGCCTTTACAAAGTAGGTGTTATTAGTCCTAAATTACTGATGATGAAGGAGACGTGGAGGGCATGGTGAAGTCTCAAGTTTGTAAACATAATGAGTGGGAGAACCATATTTTGAGTTTCAATTTGTCTAATCCTAAACCCCTACTGTTTCCATTAAAATATACCACTCCTCTTATATATTTTTAATGTGATTGATTTTAGAGAGAAGGAAGAGAGAGAGAGAGAGAGAGAGAGAGAGAGAGAGAGAGAGAGAGAGAGAGAGACCGATTTATTGCACCACTTATTTATGGATTCATTGGTTGATTCTTGTATGTGCCCTAACTGGGGATTGAACCCACAGCCATGGTGTATTAGGATGAGACTCTAACTAACTGATCTACCTGGCCAGGACCTATCACTTTTAATTTTAAAAGAGATAAGAAAAATATTAAAAATTAGCAAATTAGGTCAAGGGTGAAAACATGAAGAAAGTCGCATTAAGCAATTTTTAGCTGAGAAATATCAAGTACATAGAGTGCTAATGTTAAAACCACACCTTCACTTTCATCTTAAATATAGCAAAGTAATTTCTATCAATGTTAGCTATATTTGTTCCTATTTTCTCTCCTTTTCCCAGATGTCTACAGAGCAGTTTGTCTACAGAGCAGTTTTACAGCTAGAATTTTACCTGAATGCACTAACTAAATATATATATATTTATTTACCTTAATAAACTAAATACACACACACACACACACACACACACACACACACACACACACACACACACTCTAGAGGCCCAGTGCACAAAATTTGTGCATGGGGCATTCGGGGGAGGGGGGGGGGGCCCTCAGCCCAGCCTGCACCTTCTTCAATCTGGGACCCATCAAGGGATGTCCGACTGCCCATTTAGGCCTGATCCAGGTAAGATCAGGCCTAAATGGGAAGTCATACATCACTCTCACAATCTGGGTCTGCTGGTTCCCAACTGCTCGCCCGCATGCCTGCCTTCCTGATTGCCCCTAATTGCTTCTGCCTGCCAGCCTGGTCACCCCCTAACCACTCCCTGCACTCCCTGTCAGTCTGATTGTCCCCAACTGCCCTCCTTCCCTGCAGGCCCAGTGGCCCCCAACTTCCCTCCTCTGCCAGCCTGGTCACCCCTAACTGCCCTCCCCAACAGGCTTGAACACCCCCAACTGGCCTCCCTTGCAGGCCTGGTCCCTCCCAACTTCCCTCCACTGCAGGTCTGGTCGCCCCCAACTGCTCTTCCCTGCAGGCCTGAGTTCCCCCCAACTGCCCTTCTCTGCAGGCCCAGTCACCCCCAACTTCCCTCCTCTGCCAACTTGGTCACCCCTAACTGCCTTCCCCTGCAGGCCATCTTGTAGTGGCCATCTTGTGTGTTGGAGTGACAGTCAATTTGCATATTACTCTTTTATTAGACAGGATTTAATTTCTATACACCAGAAATCTTGAAATAAAGTCAGTGCTATGAAAGTGCTAAAATTTGAACATAGGTAAGATACATGGGGAAAAGTTTTGTGCACATAGTGAGAATTTTCAAGTTGGGCTTCCATGTGATCATTTCTCCTCCTTAAAAATATAGAAAAAACCCCAAAACACCTTCTTACCCCTCCCCCACCCTATGTAGATTGCTGTAGCATAAGTAGATCATCGATTTAGCCAAGATGGTGTGGTTCAGTTGTTTAGACATCTTCCTATGTACCAAAAAGTTGCTGATTCGATTCCTGGTCAGGACACGTGCCCAGGTTGCAGGCTCCCTCTAAAGTAGAGAGTGTGCAAGAGGCAGCCGATTGATTGTTTTGCTCTCATAGCAATGTTTCTCTCATTCTCTCTTCTCCCTATCTAAAAAATCAATATACCTTTTTGTAAAAAGATGTTAAAATGATTTTTCAATACAATGTGCATAGCTGACATGGGGGGAAAAAACAAACAGACATAATAACTTGTCTAATAAATGTAGCTTAATTCCTGAAACTTTCCTGGAAACTTCCAAGAACTAATATGTGCTTTAAGAAAGACTTAACTACATCATGATAAAAGTTCTCAGCTACAAAGTATCACAAATAACCAATAGTTCACAGTTTTACTGTAGCCTGCTGCTTGAAAAAAGTAAAGTTTCTCTTTAGTCCCTTGATAATTACTTCCTGGTGTCAAAGCTTCAGTTGCAATTTGATTAAAAAAAAATTCTTAAATGTCAAGAACCATGTGGTCTGATAAATATGGATGACATTTTAAAAGCAAAGTAGGTAGAGTCTATAAAAGAGGAGGATAAGTGTTTTGTGATGCATTTATTAATAAAATGCCTTATATTTTATTCACATAATTATTTGCTCTTCCAGATGAGTGACAGCTTCTGTTTATAAAGAACAGTGTAACCCCTATTCCTTTTATCAGGTAGGTGTGTGACTTAAATACTAACAAGTTTACAAGTAATAAATATCTTAAGACATAAAAATAGACTATTCAAGGAAAAAAAATATAGTATGTATAAGAAATCCATTTTATTGTTTGGAGTCAGATGCAGAGAGATCATCAAATTGTGAATTGTTTTCTAAGTGTATTTTACTTATTCATTAAATCCTTAAAAATATATCAGTATATTCATTAATTACTGTACTCTATAAATGTGACTTTCCACTGGGTAAGCAGCCACTTCATGTAAAATCAAAGGCTTACTGCCCCACCAGTGTGGCTCAGTGATTGAAACGGGAGGTCATAGGTTTTGATACTTGGTCAGGGAACATGCCCGGATTGTGAGCTCAATCCCCAGTGGGGTGTGTGCAGGTGGCAAAGATCAATGATTCTCTGCCAAAACCGGTTTGGCTCAGCGGTAGAGCGTTGGTCTGCGGACTGAAGGGTCCCAGGTTCGATTCCGGTCAGGGGCATGTACGTTGATTGCGGGCACATCCTCGGTGTGGGGTGTGCAGGAGGCAGCTGGTCGATGTTTCTCTCTCATCGACATTTCTCGCTCTCTATCTCTCTCCCTTCCTCTCTGTAGAATATCAATAAAATATATTTTTTAAAAAAAGATCAATGATTCTCTCTCATCATTGATGTTTCTATCTCTCCCCCCCCCTCCTTTTCTCTCTGAAATCAATAAAATATAATAAATAAATAAATAAATAAATAAATAAATAAATAAATAATTAAATAAAACAAAAGGCTTGCAAACAGTTGGGGAATATATTGCTAAATTGAGTGGTAAACCACAGGAGGAGCTCCTATGTAAAATAGTTTGGGGAAAACTGCTAGTTGTGAATTTTCAAAATATCATAGAATTTGACAACTTAATTCTCTAAGAGACTCAGAGTCAATTTTGCATTGCTTTTTAAAATTATTTATTTTAATTTTTATTAAGGTATTACATATGAGTCCTTATCCCCCTATTGTCCCCCATGCATACAAGTTCTTTGGTTGATCTCTCCCCCATACCTCTACCCTTCCCTATCTTCCCTCTGAGGTTGAATGGTCTGATCAATGCTTCTATGTCTCTGGATCTGTTTTTGTTCATCAGTTGATGTTGTTCATTATATTCCACCAATGAGTGAGATTATGTGATATTTATCTTTCTCTTAGTTATTTTGCTTAGCATAATGCTCTCCAGTTCTGTCCCTGCTGTTGCAAATGGTAGGCATTCCTTCCTTTTTACAGCAGCATAGTATTCCATTGTGTAGATGTACCACAGTTTTCTAATCCACTCATCTGCTGATGGGCACTTAGGCTGTTTCCAAATCTTAGCTGTTGTAAAGTGTGCCGCTATGAACATAGGAAGTCTTGTATCCTTTCTGATTGGTGTTTGTAGCTCCTTGGAATATATTCCTAGGAGTGGGATCACTGGGTCAAATGGCAGTTCCATTATTCGTTTTTTTGAGGAAACTCCATACTGTTTTCCACAGTGGCTGCACCAGTCTGCATTCCCACCAGCAGTGCACAAGGGTTCCTTTTTCTCTGCATCCTCGCCAGCACTTGTCCTTTGTTGATTTGTTGATGATAGCCATTCTGACAGGTGTGAGATGGTACTGCATTGTCGTTTTGATTTTCATCTCTTGGATAATTAGTGACTTTGAGATGCTTTCATATGTTTCTTGGTCTTCTGTATGTCCTCTGATAAGTATCTTTTTAGGTCCTTTGCCCATTTTTTGATTGGGTTGTTTCTCTTCCTTCTGTTAAGTTGTATAAATTCCCTGTACATGTTGGAGATTAAGCCCATATCAGAGATAACATTAACAAATGTGCTCTCCCATGCAGTGGGCTTTCTTGTTGTTTTGTTGATGGCTCTTTTGCATTGCATTTTGATCTGTTACTCTGTTAGTTTCTTTCTATATTGATTTTGCTACCTCTTGTCAGAAAGTTATTATGCAAAATCACCAAGTTGTACAAACTAAATAGAAACTATTCAGACATAAAACACAAATTTTTAAGGCTTTTGGTAAGATAGTAAATAAATACACAAATTTAATTAAAATAGACCTACAGCTTTGAGCTAGTAATTTCCTTTTTTTTAAATTTTGTTGGTTGAATTTCTGATATTTCTCTTGATAATACATGTCATTTAACCAAAAGTGAAGACAAAGGTAGATGCAAACTTGCTGAATTTTTCTGGTAGCAGGCCGTTACTCATTAGGTGACTGTTTATTGGTGATATAGAAAATTATGCACCTGTTTCTGATTAATTTTGCCTGCCAATAATGTGCTTTATTGATTTCTTTAAAATAGAAATCACCAGAGATATGTCTCAATTGTCACATATGCTAACATTTTAATAGCTTTATTCAGTGTACTTGACATAAAATAAACTGCAAATATTTAAAATATACCATTTGGTAAATTATGACATTGTATATACTCGAGTCTATCATCACAATCAAGATAATGAACATAATCTAACCTTGAGATGGTAATTTTTATGTCATGTTGAGGGTTTTTTTTTATGAGATTAACATTTAAATTGGTGAATTTTAGGTAAAATAGATCGCTGTCTAAATTGTGGATGGGCCTCATCCAATCAGTTGAAGACCTTCTCCAGGACAAAAACGAGGCTCCCCAGCAGGCGGCCTTCAGACTCCATTTGCACCATCTGCTTTCCTGGGTCTTGATGAGTCTGTCAGCTAAGTGAGTTGTTTTGTTTGTCAGGCTCTATAGTCACATGAACCAACTAATTCCTTATCCTCTTCTCTCTCTCTTCTCTCTTCTCTCTTCTCTCTCTCTCTCTCTCTCTCTCTCTCTCTCTCTCTCTCTCTCACACACACACACACACACACACACACACACACACACACACACACACATACACACACACACACTATTGGTTTTATCTAGAAAACCCCTATTAATGTAGATTTGAGTAACAACTAGTGGGGCACTATTGAACAAATATCTAAAAATGTGAATGTGACTTTGGAAATGATTAATGGGCAGGTGTTAGAATAGTTTAAAGTGCATGTTTTAAAAAGCCTAGATTTATTTAAAGAGATTGTTGGTAGGAATATGGATATTAAAGGTGGAGGAAAACCAATCCTTACTTAAAAGTAACAAAGTAATTGGCTGAATTGTGGCCTAGTGTTTGTGAAAGTAGGATTTAAAATTGATTCGTGTAATATACTTTTAATTTCTTGGATATTTAACTAAGGATATTTCTAAGTAACGTGTTAAAATGCAGCCTGATTTCTATCTTACAAATAGTAAAATGTGAGAGGGGAGAGATAAATGGAATAAATTGTTACGTAAAAAGGAATAAGAACTTGAAGATTGAAAAATTTTCCAAGAGAAATTGTGTCCTGGAGAAAAAAAATCTAGGATGTGGCTGGAAAACCATATGATAAAGAGGTCATGGATATTATTTTTTTATTTAATCAGCCACCTCATCAGAAACAAGAAATAGAGGTGGAATATTCTCAAACAACAGCTCCAACAAGTGGTTAATGTCTAAAATATACAAAGAACTCATACAACTCAACACCAAACAAACAACCCAATAAAAAAAATGGACTGAGAACCTGAACAGACATTTCTCCCAAGAAGACATAAAAATGCCCAACAGAAATATAAAAAGATGCTCAACTTCACTAGCTATTAGGGAAATGCTAATCAAAACTATAATGAGATACCACCTTACACCTGTTAGAATGGCTAGTATCAACAAGACAAATAATAAGTGTTGGAGAGGTTGTGGAGAAAAAGGAACCCTGATTCACTGTTGGTGAAAATGTAAACTGGGACAGCCAAAATGGAAAACAGTATGGAGGTTCCTCAAAAAATTAAGAATAGAGCTACCATATAACTCAGCAATCTCCTCTTCTGGGAATCTCTCAGAACATTTTAAAAACATTTGCAAAGACAAATGCAACCCTATGTTCACTGCAGTATTATTCACAGTGGCTAAGACATAGAAACAACTAAAGTGTCCTTTACTACATGATTGGATAAAGGAGATGTGGTACATAGACACAATTCAATACTACTTAATCATAAGAAGAGATTAAATACTAGCATGAGAATGTCATGCTAAGCAGAATAAGTAAGATAAAGTTAAGAACTATATGATTTCACTCACATGTAGGATATAAACCTGAATGTCTAGACACAGACAACAGTATGGTGATTACCAAAGGGAAAAGGGACGGAGAATTAGTAAAGGGTATAGGAGGCCAAATACAATATATAGAGACAAAAGATAATTTGACTTTGGGTAGTAGGTATACAATGCAATATACAGATCATGTATCCTAGAAATATACACTTGAAACCTGTATAAACTTACTAACCAATGTTAATCCAGAAAATTTAATAAAAAAGAAATAAAATAAAAAAATTTAATTGGTATTTTAAATTTGGGGAGGATCGGCATCTTTATCTCAATCCTCATAAGTGAAGAAGTGATTTTTGGAGATTGGTAAATTTCTAAAATTTCTAATTTTTAAAACTCAAGGAACCTAGAAAGACAAGTTTGAAATAATTGGAATGTTACCCATCTAACTTTTTATAAGATACAATAAATAAGATAATGTAATATCTGTGTAAATAGATTAATGGAACAAAATGGGAAATCAGAAATAGTTCTTCACATATATGGGCCACTGATTGTCAACAAAAGTACAAAAGCAATTTAGTGGAGATAAGATTGTTGCTTCAATTAATCATGTTGGAATAACTGATTATCCATATGCAAAAGAATGAATGTCAATCCACACTTTGCATCTAATAAAATATTAACTCAAGATGGAGCATAGAAAAAGAAAACTTTGTGGCTTTCAACTATGCAAACACTTTTTTCTCCCTGAGAATTCAATTAAAATCATTATGGGGTTTATTATATTTCCTTTCAAAATGGAGGGAAAAATTCAGTGAATTTTTATTGTCTTAAATATATCTAAAACTAATGGTCCTAAAATTAATTTAGATGTTCTATTTCTGTTTGCCAAGAGTAATTTTGCTTGAACATCCCCAACACCTTACAATGAATTATACAAAATAGATCATATTTGCTATACTGTTTACAACTGTTATATATCATGGACCTTACATCAATCCTATTGGGAAAATGCTGTTATTTTCAAAATATGAAGCTCTCAAATAGACAGTTATGGAGTGATTTGCATAAGATCATTTATCTAGCAAAACAAAAGCTGTGATTCAAACCATTTACTTCAGTGCTAACACCCCATCACTAAGTCACATGTGATATTTTCATTTCAACTCCAGCTCTTTGTAAGCAAGAATGTAATAAAATGCTATTAGAACCTGTACTTTCCCCATAGAAACTGATTTTAAAAAGGGAAGAAGTAGGTAGGTAACTTCAGTTCTTGATTTGACTTACTTCTGCCTATGAAGTATATAAAACTTTCACCTCCAAAAAGTTATATTGCTGATTAGTTTTTGGCTATTTTCAGTCATTTTATTTGACATTGAGGTGTAATGAATATAAAAGATGTTCACAAATATAATTTCCTACTAATTTTACTGTATGTATATGTTCCCTTTAAAGTTTACATTTTTAGATGCTAATTACCTTTCCATGGGAAAAGCATTCTATTACATTCTATTTCTCTCCACTATACACAAAACATTTTTTGAAATTCATAGTCAAATTCAAATTCACTTATTGAATATAAAATCAAGGAAAGTAGAATATTATAATCTAATCAGTTACTCTTATCTAGTGCCTAGTGCAATAGGTCCATAGATGGTGCTGAGAGGAGGCCAACTATTTATCTATGAGAACATTCCTTCCATGTAATACAGGCACAAAGATGAGTAGGAAGAATAAGTATGTGTGTGTGTGTGTGTGTGTGTGTGTGTGTGTGTATATATATATATATATATATATATATATATACACACATATATATACATATATATATATTTATATAAAGGAAACAATATATTATAGAAATATAGTAAATTCCAAAATAATTGAGAGATTAGAGAGTTAATATATGTGAACATAGCTTATAAATTTTTTTATGACGGAGTGAGATTTGACCCAGGTTATAAAACAGTCATTTTTAGGAATGGCACATGGACTGAAACCTACAACAATGATTTAAATAATAATAAATTAATATACCCATTTTAACTAGACAATCTGTTGACAATAAGTTGCATGGCAATCCAAATAAAGAAAAGGAGGAGATTGCAGAAACAAGGGGGAAAATAGTGATTGTAATTTGTCAAGGAAGAAATACAACCAGCATATTCTCCTTGTTGTAGTTATTCAAACAAAAACAGTTCTTTAAAATCCATGTTGGATAGGAACTAACAGGGCATTTCAGGCAAAGGGAAGGCAGCAAGGCATTTCATCAATTCTTTCTTTACTACTCTCCAGGCTCTCATCTCCTTTTGTATGGCTTATTACAATAGGTACCTCAATGGCCTTCTAATTGGTAAGCGCTCCTGGCTTCCAATCCATTCTATCCACAGCAACTGTGTTAATCTCCCCCAAGCACCTATTTGTTGGTGTCAATCTTTTGATCAAATGACTTAAGGCAGCAATTTTAGGAACTATTGCTATTGTTTGGCAACATTCAAAGTTTTTCCTCAAATAAGTTTTTGAAGTCAAATATATATGGGAAATGTTTTTAAAAACTACACGTTTCTGTGAAAATTCTTAGTACTTCAATGTGCTAATATAATAAATGAATCTTCAAAGGGGAGTGAGATACAATATAGTGTGCATTGAGTTTGGAACACAGAGCTGGGAAAAGCTGACATAAAATACAGATTGTGGTGAATATTTCAAAATGTATGCATATATCAATCAGCAAGTTGTATACCTTAAATACATACAGTTTTTAATCATCAACTATTCTTCAATAAAGTTGGAAAAAAAGAATGCATAAGATATCCACAAAAATGCAAAATTAAAGTCAATATATAATTATTTTGTTACTATATATTAGTAACAGGCAATTGCTAACAAATTTTAAAACTAATGTAATTAAAATATAACTAAAAGCATTAGGCTATGAAGTATTAATGTATACATTTGATAAAAATTTGTAATTCTTTGATAATAAAAACATAAAACATTGTTAAAAGAAAATTAAAATACTAAAAATATAGATATGTGCCATAATACCGGAAAAAATACAGATATGTGCCATAATACCAGGAAAAACAAGGTTCATTATTGTAGAGGTTAATTTTCCACCATTTGACCAATAATTCAACATAATCACTGTCAAAATCTCAGCTTGTTTTTTGGGGATTGAAATTAACAGGATGAATTCTAAAATGTCCTGGAACAAACAATTAAAAAAATGAAAATGTGTTAGAGGAGTTTTTACAACCAGATTTCAGGCTTATTATTAGTATACAGTAATCTAGACAACATATTATTGGTACAATAATAGGTGGATAAAACAACCAAACAGAATGGGGAGTATAGAAGAAGATACATTTATATATTGCCAATTGATTTTTGACAAAGGTGCAAAACAGTTTTCAATAGGTAAAGAATTATCTTTTCAAAAACTAGTGCTCGAGCAACTGATTATCCTATCTAATAAAGAGGAAATATGCTAATTGACAATCACACCATCACAAAGATGGTGGCACCCACAGCCAATAAGGAGGGAATATGCTAATTGACTTCCAGGCCCTCAAAGATGGCAGTGCTCACAGCCACAAAATGGCGGCGCTTAGTCCTCTCAGTCCCCCCAGGGTGGCAGGTATGCAGCACAGCCATGCCCACCCCAAGGTGGGTCTGGCTGCTCTGAGCACTTGTCTCTGGAGTCCCCTAGTGCTCTTAGCCCCTCAGCTACCTGGGGCTGATCCAAGGCACAGGCAAGTCTCTGATGGTGGCTGCCTAGCCAATGTCCAAGGTGCAGGCAAGCCTCAGATGCCAGCTGCCCAGACGCCCAAGGCTGCCTGAGACAGTGGCAGCAGCAGAGGTGTGATGGGGGCATCACCTTCCCCTGATTGCCAGGTTGCCTCCTGCCCCTGAGGGCTTTGGACTGTGAGAGGGGGCAAGTCGGGCTGAGGGACCCCCCCAACCCCCACTCCAGTGCATGAGTTTTCATGCACCGGTCCTCTAGTCTTCATATAAAATAATAAACCTTGGTCCTTACCTTAAACCACTGTGCAATAATTTACTTGAAATAAATCATAGATTTAAATATACAAGTTAATACTAAAGTGCTTCTACTGGAAAGCACTGGAGAAAAAAATGTGATTTTATATTATAAAACAGTTTTTTAGAAAACAAAAAACACTAAAGTGAGTCATAAACAATTGATAAATGGGACTTAATCAAAATGACAAATTTATAACTCTTTAATACCCATTGTTAAGGCAAGGAAAAGACAAGCCACAGATAAGAAGACAATATGGCAAACATATAACTAATGAAAAATCTAAATACAGAATATATAAAGAACTCCTACAACTCAATAAAAAGACATATATCTAAATTTTAAAAATAAACAGACAAGAGATTTGAACAGACCCTTCACCAAAGAAGATTTACAAATGGCAAGTAAACACAAGAAAAATGTTTAAGATCATTAGTCATTAGTGAAGTGCAAATTCCAACTCAATGTGATACCATAAACATCCACTTGAATTGCAAATATTAAAAAGACTAGCCATAACAAATGCTTATATGGATGGATGTGAAGCAACTGGAACTCTTATAGACTGGGGGTAGAAGACTTGCAATATTAGTCATGTAACTACTTTATGACACCCATTTTTACTTCTAGGTGTCTAAGGAAATTGAAGCCTATTTCCACACAAATGTACATTTACTTGTACATAAACATCAATGGAGGATTTATTTGTTTGGGGTCCTTTAGTAAAAGCCAGAAGCTTTTAACTCTAAGCTAGAAACAACCAAAATGACAACAAACAGATGCATCAAATTGTGGCATAATCACACAATGGGATATTACTCAGTAATTTGAAAAAAGAACTATTGATTCATATAAGATTTCAAAGCAAATATGCTAAGTAAAAAAAAAAAAAAAGCTACATTATCTTCCCTCATACAAGTGTGTATAAAGTATAATTCCATTCATGTAAAATTTTATAAAATGCAAATGAACGTATTGTGACAGAAGGCAGACCTGTGATGGGGGGTGGGGTGGTGGACGAGCAGGATTACAGAAGAAGACTAGGGAACCTTAGAAGTTCACAGAAATGTTTGTTATTTTAATTGTGGTAATGGTTTCATGGGTATATACATATGTTGACATTTATCACATTTCAATACGTGCAGTTTATTGGATAAAATTTTACCTCAATAAGCTACATATTTTAAAAACAACAGTGCATAGGGGCACATAAATAAAATAGACAAACTTTCTTAGCTTAGAATGTATTCCTCCCTGTAATCTGACCAGTCTGGAAATACTCAAATGGCATTGGATCACATTGGCTCATTGCTGCGATCTGAAGGCAGTCTGGCTAAATATGTCTACTCCTTTGGAACTGTATTATGGTTTTATTCCCCTAGAATTTATGAGATTTTTTTTTTTTTTTACCCTCAAAAAAAAAAGATAAACCTAGGTGAAAAATGTCCTAGGAAATGATCTGAACATTTACTGATTGAGATGTTCATTTATGTCAGGAATTACTCTTTCATTGTTTCTTTGAAGGTAACTTTTATACATTGTGGGCAAAAGTAGGTTTACAGTTTTGTGTATGTGAAATTTATTCTTGCATTATTTATTAATCATTGTATTATTTTTTTCATTTTTTATTAAGATATATGTGTACATATCTTACCATTGATCCCTCCCCCCCTACTCCCATACATGCCCTCCCTCCCCAGAGTTTTGCATCCATTGGTGATGCTTGTATGCATGCATACAAGTCCCTTGGTTGATCTATCTCCTTCATATCTCCCTATCCTCCCCGCTGTAATTTGACAGTCTGTTTATTGCTTTACTGTCTCTGTATCTATCTTTTTGGTCATTAGTTTATAATGTTCCTTATTATCCATAAATGAGTGAAATCATGTGGTGTTTTTCTTTCATTGACTGGTTATTTCACTCAGCATAATGTTCTCCAATTCCATCCAGGTTGCTGCAAATGATAAAAATTCCTTTTTTTTGACAGCATAGTATTCCATTGTGTAGATGTACCATAGTTTTTTTATCCAATCATCTGCTGATGGGCACCAAGGCTGTTTCCAAATCCTAGCTATTGTAGATTGTGCTGTTATGAACATAGGGGTGCATATATCCTTTTTGATTGGTATTTCTAGTTTCTTAGGATATATTCCTAGGAGTGCGATTATTGGGTCAAATGAGAGTTCCATTTTCAGTTTTTTGAGGAAACTCCATACTGTTCTCCATAGTGCTTGCGCCAGCCTGCATTCCCACTAGCAGTGCACAAGGGTTCCTTCTTCTCTGCATCCTCCATTGTATTATTTTCCACACAAACAACTGTAAGCCTATTTTTGCCACACCCTGGACTTACCTGTGAACTGGATCTTTATCGTGTGGCCTTCTATATCAACCATATTATCATCTACATTGACCAAGACAATGGTAATGTTTCCCTCAGCCTGGCTACATTTCCGACAGGCTTCTTCCTGCCTGACCTCTCTTCCACCTGCCTCACAAAATCCAAGTCCTAACCACAGAGGTCCCTGCCCTCCTTTCCCCTAGAGAACTTAATGTACAAAACTTGTCCTTATAAATTGTCTCTTTTCTTTTCTTTTTTTTTTAAATATATTTTATTGATTTTGTACAGAGAGGAAGGGAGAGAGATAGAGAGTTAGAAACATCGATGAGAGAGAGTCATCGATCAGCTGCCTTCTGCACACCCCCTACTGGGGATGTGCCCGCAACCAAGGTACATGCCCTTGACCGGAATCAAACCCGGGACCCTTCAGTCCCCAAGCCGACACTCTATCCATTGAGCCAAACCGGTCCCGGCCTCTCTTTTCTTTTGACATTTAAATCTTTTTAGAAGTTTTTACTGGTTTATAAAATAGGACTCTTTCTCTCCAGGATTTGAGAGTCCTCTCTTTGTGCTGTGATTCTTAAGGGGAGAATACCCTATCTCTTAGTTTCTTGTAAAACTATCTCTTGTCACAAAGCTACCAAAAGACGGCTATGGTTCCTTAAATATCAGCACTTAAAAACTCTCCTCATGGCTTTTTTCCAGAGTTCAGATTTCATTCTTTCCTTTCTTCTCTATGGTAAAAGCCTTAAATAAAGTCCTGTTTACCTAACACAATGTTGCTTTGACAATATTCCTTTCTTTTCTCTTTTTCTTATACTCATCAAGTCTGTCTGGCATGCCATGGAATGAATGATAATATAATTTTGTACTTTTCAGTATGTTTTTGAAATCATTTTATTAATTCTGGTAGCTCCTTTTCCAAATGATCATTTATATCATATTTTGCATCTTACCTTTGATGTATTTACCTGAGAGTGTAAAGCAATTCTTTCCTAAAATTCTAAAACCCATACTTATCTAGGCTTTGCACAGATTTTATCTTCTTTTATTTTGATGGAGAGCTTGTGAATCAATTTAAAGCTTTATTTTTGATTTTGACTTTAATATAGTCTTCCTGAGGCTAATATTTGCTCTTAAATATTGTGCAGAGATTCTCATTGACTGTCCTACCCTTTATCATTGCATTGCTTCAAGATGTTAAATTGAAATGTTATTAATGATTTTATCCTTTGTCTAAGTGTTCAGCTTATTCAGCTTTTTGAGTGGTGGTTACTAAGGGAAACAGTGCATTAGGCAGTGAATTTCTTGTCAACTTTTTCTACAGATTTATTGATTTCCATTTCCTCTTGTCATTTCTAGTCAAATAGATAATAAGGTCACAATGAGATCTGCATTTCTAGGCTTCCCAAAATGAATACCATCTTGGAAAAAAGTTTTATCCCAGGTGAATATCTACTGCTTACAGAATTTTTCTACTGAAGGTAGATAAAGAATGGCTTTGTTGACCTCAAATGTCCTCATACTCTTCTCTTGCTTCTTATTTGATCCAGCTACAGCTACAATCTGCCCCGTTTCCTGTTAAATTACAAATCTTGGTTATTTTGTGAGGTGATAAAATCCCATCCTGTTCTATGAAATGATACTGAGTCCACAGCCCCTAAGCTAGCGAATTTATTATTATAGTACTCCTCAGAACATTCCCAACCATCTTCTAAATTCTTGGTTATATTAGTATATTAAGTACCGTATTTTTCGGACCATAAGACGCACCAGTTTTTAGAGAAGGGAAATGAAGAAAAAAAGATTCTGAAACAAATAGTGTCCTAAAATATTTTATGTGCATTAAAACCCAACATCACAGTCATAAACACATGTAATCAACCCTGTAAAGTAAACAGCAGCATTTAGAACCATTTTAGAGCCGGGCAAGCACACAGAGATCACACAGAGCCAGGCAAGTAAAAAAACTTTTTTTTTTACAGTATATGTGTAGGCTATATTTGGACCATAAGACGCAGGGACTTTTTCCCCCCACTTCTGGGGGGAAAAAAGTGCGTCTTATGGTCCAAAAAATACGGTATATACTAATGTATACTTAATATTGTTTGAGTTGAGGTGTTTCATCTAGGTATTAATTGTATGTTATATAGCAGATAACTTGTAGAATTTGAAGTATGGCTCATTGCCACTGTTTAATTTTAGTATATTTATACTTTATTTTCAATTTTGTTGTTTTTGTCTTTGAAAGAGTTTCAAAGAGATTAATGCATTGTGCACTTTGCCAACATTCTTGGAAGTCTTCCCAAATTAGCATTAAAATCACATTCAAATTTTCTCTGTGTAGCAAACAAAGCATTTGATCAATTCAGATGAGACATGATTAGCACCCTTTTGCCTAATCTCTTTTAATAATTTGGCAGGTAATAGCCTCCTAACTGATCTCTCTGCTTCTGCTCTTGTTCCCCTCTCCAGTTTATTTTCAGCAGAACAGCCAGAGATATTCTGTTAAGATAAAAGTCAGATCATGCCACTTCTCTACTCAAAATCCTACAATAGCTTTCACCTCATTCAGAATAAAATCTGAGGTTAATATTACAAATTACTAGGAAGTTCATGATCTGGGCTTCCTTTATTCCTCTAACCTCATTTTTCCTGAATTCACCCTACTTTGTTGTCTTGCACAGGCCAGCGGTGCTATCCCTAGAAACCTTTGTACTGGCTCTTCCCCCAGCTTGGGCCCTTCAGATGAAGAGTCAGCTTCTCAGAAGACTTTCTTAACCACCCAATGCAAAATTTCAACACCTTGTATATCCCAGCTTTCTTTTCTGTGTTTTACCCCTCTTAACACTTACTATTTATTTACTTTACATATTTACCTTGCTTATTATCTATCTTCCTCATGAGATTCTGAATTCCATGTGGGCAAGGTTTTTTTGTTTACTTTGTTCATGACTATACCCCCCATGGTGAAGATGGTGTCTGGCTGTTATGGATGGAATATTTGAGTCCCTCCAAATTTATATGTTAAAGCCCTTACCCTCAACGTGATGGTATTAAGAGGTGAGGCTTTGGGAAGTAATTACATTTAGATGAGGCCACAAAGTTGGAGCCCCATAATGGGATCAGTGCCCTTGTAAGAAGGGAAGACACACCAGAGCTTCATCGACTTGCCATATGAGGATACAATGAGAAGGCAGCCATCTGCAAGTCAGAAAGAGGTCTCTCACCAGAGACAAGCATGCTGGCACCTAAATTTCAGACCTCTCCAGATCTGTGAAAAAATGATTATCTATTGTTTAAATATTCAGAGTTATGGTTTTTTGTTAGAGCAGCCCAAACCCACTAAGCCAGTGGCCCATTATACAAACTCAGTAGTTGACTGAGTATGTAAATAGATCATAGTCTGGAAAGGAAAGACCCTGATAATTATATCTAAGGACCTTCTAAGCAGGAGAACTCAGCTGCCACAGGCCACTAAGACAGTGGTTACTCAATTTGGTGGTAAAAAATAAAAGCAATGACCTTGAACTATTGTTGACAGTGTTCAATTCAATATGTTCAATTCCATAAAAAACTAAAGTGTTTTTAAATGCAGGTTGTGCAGCCATAATATGTGGGTTGAAACTTCAGCTTGACCTCTTGTGAATCATCTGCAAAAAGGATATAAAATAATAATAGCTGCTTCAAAGAATTGTTGTGAGGATTACATATGTTCATACATTAAAGCAGTTAGAATTCTTGGTGCATATTTAGTGCTCAATAAATATTAGATATTTTTAATCAATTGTGAAATTATTTACCTTAATTCTATGATTTACAAATAAGTAAATATGTCTCTCTAAGTCACATAGCTACCATTTCAAACCATCGTGGTTTTAGATTCCCTTTTTAAATGAGTAAACCTATACAGAATGTCAAAATTCATTCTTTATAAGGAATGAGCAATGCATTTTAACCTTTGAAAATAAATTGTTCCTGATGCTTAAATCTCTCAAAGGTTACAGCTGCCTAGAGACAAAACCAGCAATCTGAGAAGTTTTGGAGAGAACTTTCTTGGATAAAGAAACTACACTTACTTCTACAATGACTGCAATCATACAATCATAGGATATTAAAGCTTTTAGTGGTATAAAACATCATCTGGTCACACTCTTCATTTTTCTCTTGATTAAAATTGAAGCTCTGGTAGAAATCTTTCATAAAGGGTATTCAATATGTAATACATCTCTTAGGGTTTGATCTATATCCCATTATATTAAAAAGAAAATCATAATGGTGCACTTTTTATTTGCTTAGACCAAAACTAGAATTGTTTCAGCATAAGTAGGATATTAAAATTCAACATATATAACAATACCAAATGCTAGATAATACTCAAACATTTTGAGTAGGATGTTAATTGTATACATATCTATAGAATGCGTGTTTCACAGAAAGTCCCACATGCTTGATATCAAATATGACTAAATTAAAAAAAAAAACTAATCAATTGACTTTAGCCCTGTCAATATCACATAAATATTTGAAAATGTGATATTGACACCTCATCCAAAAACTATATACATGGTTATAGTTAACACATCACAAAGACAGCACACCACTTTTATGAATTAACTTTTTGCCTTTAGACTCAGAACATCATCCCAAACAATACTGAAAGTGGATATGGATAGGTTTGATATGATCAAAACAGTAGCATATGATTTTTATATTAGTAATTTTTGGTAAATCAAACTTATTTTCAAACTTCTATATCTCCACGCAATTACAAGCAACTTAGCATGATTATTGCTGTTTTCACTAACTAAAATGAACATCTAAAGAAGAAATAATTCAACATATAAGTGAAGAGAAGTATTTTAGGGGTATTTTCTTGCACTGATTACTCATTACACTGATGGTATGCTATCCTCAACTGACACATTGAATCTTACAACAGCCACTGTGCTCTTTACCTACATAAGAACTTTAATTATCCCAAATTTAGTCTGCTTATTGCTCTCATTTACTTTCTTTCTCATTTGATTTCTTTCTCTACTCATGATTGTCTCTCTGCCTACAAGAGTTGATGTAAATAGCATGGCAATGCCTTTAGTTGACACACTACTCAAATAAAAAAAGAAAATTTATCTTATTATCGTGAATGTTTGGCAAAAACACCTTACGTGGGAGAGCTTATTTCCTTATATTAGGATATCTGAATATTACATATGAGCAGTTGTTGAGTTATTTACTAGTAAATTACATCACTTAAATATTTCTCATCCTTCAAACAAGGCTGATTTCCAGGCCAGAGGTTTATTTATTTTATTTTTTGCAGATATCATCTGCTATAATCCCCAAACTGATATTCAATAACACCTCATCCAAAAACTATCACATTTTCAAATAATTATGTGATATTGACAGGGCTAAAGTCAATTGATTAGTTTTTTTTAATTTAGTTATATTTTATATCAAGTAGGTACAAATATATTTTTATATGCAGAAATAGCACTTATGAATGACCCTTGATTGAATTCTAGTTCCCAAGTATCAACTTCCTTGCAGAATAGCTGAATGCATTGGGCTTACTGAACCATTAGCTTTTATTGAAGGATAGAAGAATATCAGTCCCTACAGAACAGTGAATTAACTCTTGCCTGGTAGCAGAGCTTTTACCTGGTTCTCTTCACAATGGGACTCCTTTACCATGCTTTTTCTAATGCAACCAGGGAGTAAAGATGCAGTCAGGAGAAGAAAATGAAATCTATTGAAATAAAATCATCAAGTGGGCAAGGCTTTAGCTTCTCACAGCAGGGTGATCTGACATGATTAATCTACGAGAATAAAGGTGGCCCTTTGGTGGTCCATGGCACTTTCTCTAAGTATTAAGTATACATATTCTAGAAGCAATAGCTGTTATTCATGAAAGTATTTGCTTTTACCTATAAAGATGTAATATCTGAAAAATAAACCTTATGCTACAACAAAATGTTTCTTCATTCTTCAACTTCTTAAAGCAGAATTTTAAAACTGCTTAAAACAAAAAGTGTGAAAGAAATACTGTATAACCTTACCTTGGAATTTAACAACTTAGCAACTCATTTAAAGAAAAGAATAAAAATGGTTAACTAGTTGTTTTCTTGGCTGAAAATGCTAAATCTTTTATATTTACCAGTTTGCTTATTGGAGTAATTTTTTTTCTGAAATCTTTCAGAGTTAGTATGCCAGGATTTTATTTAGGATTAATTTAGAAAAATGGGGAAATATGCTAAAAAACATATGAATTTTCTCAAACCAAACATTAGCAAAACCTTAGTGTGTTCTAAAAAGCCATTAAAATGGCATTGACTATTTTTTCATGTCTCTTGACCATTTGTATGTCCTCTTTGGAGAAGTGTCTATTCAGGTCCTCTGCCCATTTTTTAATTGGGTTGTCTTCCTTTTGTTAAGTTCTATGAGTATTTTATATATTTTGGAAATTAAGCCCATACCAGCTATATCATTGGAAAATATGTTCTTCAATACAGTGGGTTCCCTTTTCATTTTGATGCTATTTTTTTTTGTTCAGTTTTTTTATTTTGATGTAGCCCTATTTGTTTATTTTTTCCTTTGTTTCTCTTGATCTAGGCATTGTATCAGTGAAAATTTGGGGGCATGAGGTATCTGATATTTTGCTGGATTAATTTTTTTCTGGATTTTTATGGTTTCATGATTTACACTTAAGTCTTTTTACCCATTAAAGACATGCAAATTAAATGAATAAGGTGCCACCTCACACCTGCCAAAATAGTTACTATAAATAAACAACAAATGACAAGTGCTAGCAAGGATGTGGAGAAAAAGGTACCCTAGAACACTGCTGGTGGAAATGCAGACTGCTGCAGCCACTGTGGAAAACAGGATGGAGTTTCCTCAAACAATTAAAAATAGAACTGCCATTTGATCCATAGATCCCACTTCTAGAAATATATCCTAAGAAGTCTAAAACACCAATCAGAATGAATATATCCACCCCTTTGTTCATAGCCATGTTATTTACCATAGCTAAGATCTGGAATTAGTACAAGTGGCTATCAGTAGATGAACGGATTAAAAAACTCTGGTACATTTACACAATGGAATATTGTGCAGCTGTAAAAAAAAGGATATCTTAACTCTATGACAGTGTTTCCCAACCTTCTCTGATGATGAGAATCACCTGGTGGAGTTGTTAAAACACAGATTCCTGAATCCCAACTAAGAAGTGCTAAACTAGAATTTTGGGGAGCATATAGGTAAAATTGTATACTTAACTAGTGCTCTAAGACAGATTTTATATACAGAGCACTAAGTCATATAGGTAAAATTGTATACTTAACTAGTGCTCTAAGACAGATTTTATATACAGAGCACTAAGTCATATAGGTAAAATTGTATACTTAACTAGTGCTCTAAGACAAATTTTATATACAGAGCACTAAGTTAGGTATGCAATTTTACCTATATGTTCTCAAAAATTCTAGTTTAGCACTTCTTAGCTGGGATTCAGGAAACTGCGTTTTAACAACTCCACCAGGTGATTCTCATCATGAGAGAAGGTTGGGAAACACTGCTCTATGAGACAGTATGGAGGGACCTGGAGAGTATCATGCTAAGCAAAACAAGCCAGTCTGAGAAAAAAAAAAAGTATCACATGATTTCACTTATATGTGGAATCTAATGAACAAAATAAACTGATGGAACAAAATAGATCCAGAGACATTGAAGCATGCAATGAACTTGTCATTTCAGAGGGAAGGGTTGGGGTGGGGGTGGGGAGAGATTTACCAATGATTTATATGCATATATGCATAGCCTGTGGGCAGAAAATACTGTGAGGAAGGCCTGGAGCCAGAATGGGGTGGAAAGAGAATGGGTGACACCTGCAATACTTTCACCAATAAAGATACATTTTTTTAAAAAAAAAAAGAAGTCATTAAGTAGCCTGGCCGGTGTGGGTCAGTGGTTGAGCATCAAGCCATGTACAAGGTGTTGCCAGCTCGGCTCCCTGTTGGGGCACATGCATGGCTGGACCCAGTAGGGGTGTGTGGGAGGGCGGCTGATTGATGTTTCACTCTTGTAAATGTTTCTATCTCTCTCTCCCCTGCTCCCTTCCTCTCTCTACAATAAACAAAAACATTTAAAAAAATCTTAAAAGTTATTTAATAGACTTCTAAGGTAGGGTGCAGAGATTTGAAATATATTTTCTCCCATAATAAAAATAAGAAATAAAAACAAAATGAAAATCACATTTCTTTGTTGGATTAGAAAAAAGTAGCATTTGCTAAGAAACTTTGGTAAACTAAATCCCAAGGACAGAGAAGCTTTCATAATTGAGCAGAATGTGCTGACAGTGTCTACACAATTCCTGGAGAAAATGTGTAGATAAAAAAAAAAAAAAAGTAAAATCCAAGTTTCCCCCAAGCTATAAAAACAGAGAGAGGAAGAATCAAATTAAACCCAAAGTAAGAAGAGATGAAAGAAAATTATTAAGTAGAAAATAGATGAGAGAAAATCAAGGGAAGCAGTTTTTGGAAAAGAGACACAAAAGTGGTAAAACTCTAGCTATTGTAAATAAGAGCAACAACAACTAAAAGAAAATGATAATTGTCAATAGCAGGAAGAATTACTCTAGGCATTCAATTAATTATAAGGGAATATTATGAACAATTTTATGGCAATACATGTGACAACTAAGAAAATAAATTCCTTTAAAGACATAATTTATCAAAACTAATCCAATAAGAAATAGAGATTGTCAATAGCCTTATAGCAATTAGATAACTTGAATTCATAATTTAAAACTTTCCTACAAATAAAACATTAGGCCCAAATGACTTTACTGTTGAATTCTATGAGACATTTAAGAATTTGCATAGACATTTCAATAGGTACAAAAATAGCATTTGATCAAATTCCAGGCCTATTTATGACTTCAAAAATTCTCAACAAAACAGGAACATGTGGAAAATTCTTCAATCTTATAAAGGTCGTCTATGAGAAAATATCTACAGTTAGCATCACACTTAATGATTGAACACTTTCCTTTCTAAGCAAACCAGGCAAGCTTATCTGTTCTCACCACCTCTAACAATACTGTAATGGAGTTCCCATCCAGTAAAATAAGACAAGTAAAAAAAAAAAAAAATCAAAGTTGAAAAGGGAATGTGAAATGGTATTTTTTTCCCCCATGGACAAAATAACTTTTTATTAATAGTAAATTTAAAAAATCTACCTACCCCCAACAAGAAGCAAAATAATTACTAAGCAACTTATCCAGGACGCAGTTCACAAAGACAATATACAAAAATCAATTGCATTTTTATAAACTACGTACAGTGAGATTATGAACATTAGAAATCAATATCACTTATAATACAATAAAAAGAGGATGTAATTAGTAAAAAATTTAAAGACCTCTACACTGGAAAATGATAAAACACTGCTGAGAGAACTAAAGGAAAAGCAAATTGAGAAACATACCAGTGTAATAATTGAATGATCCAATCTAATTAAGATGTTAATTTCATTAAAAAAATCAATCTCAATTAAAATCCCAGTCAGTTTCCTTCTTCTCTCATTTCCTCCTCTCTTCTTCCCTCCTTTCTTCTATTTTGCTCTCATGAAAATAAAACAAGATGATTCTAAAATCTATAATAATAAAAGCACAATATGCTAATTAGACCATTCATCCTTCCAGGTGCTCTTTTGGACAAAGCCAGGGCTACAAGGGAAGCCTGGGTCCCAGGTGCCAGAGGGAAGCCAGTGTCAGCAGCTGGGGGAAGGAAGACCTCCTTTTGCATGAATTTCATGCATCGGGCCTCTAGTTTATATAGCCAAAACTGTAGAAGTGGGAGGAAAAAAATGTCTATTGTCAAGTAAATGTATAAATACATTTTGACACATTTATATTCATCCAATGAAATGCTATTCAATTAAAGACTACTTAAAGTTGATACTGTCAACTCATGGATGAATCTTAAAAACACGATGAGCGAAAGAAGCTGAAAACAAAAATGTATAGATTGCATGATTCCACTTACATAAAGCCCAAGAATGGGAAAACTGGTTCATGGTGTTGGAAGCAAGCAAAATGGCTGTTTGGGTGAGAGTTGGGAATTGCCTGCGTGAAAAAACAAAATGATGAAAATTTTCTGTATCTTGATTTGGAAAATGTTTATACTGGTGCCTATATTTGTTAAAACACATACTTATACAGTTAAGAAATGTGAATTTACTATGTGTAAATTCTATCTCAATAAAAATGTTTTTAATTTCTGGTTAATATTCTTCTTTATTTTAATCTAATAACACACTGAAACCATCATAAAGACCTATAGGAAGTGCACACATGTGCCCGCAGTGTCTTTGCCCCTTGCTTTCCTGTGTATTCCCTAAATTATCATTAATTAGTGGTTAATATGTACAGGGCAATGTATTAAACATAAAGTATACAAATTCCATTTATATAATAAAAACCCAGTGGTGGTAACGCTGTAACAACCAAAGACTGGTCACCAAGAGGCTGTGTGCATGGCAAGGTGCACATGGATAGACGGGGGCTTGACTCTGGGTCCCGTGGTGAATTAGGACTCAGAGGTCCCGGGTCTCACATGATTTCCCACAGGTTTGGGAATTGCGCAATTTTTTGAATGGGTTTATATAATTCCTACCCCCAGAGAGTTTCAACTATTAAAAACACACTTTTGATTAATCAGATACCTTCTACTCAACTCAATTCACACCAGCTTGCAGATTCCAACTAACATTATTTAAACAGTGTGTCACCAAATTTCCTGAATCCACAACCAACAACTCCCAGGAAACCAGTTCTATCTTGTTCTTTGTTTCTGAAAGTAGTTTTGTGTGATGGAAAAAGTGTCTCAAATGTAATTCTTTGTATTGCCTGATTCCCACTGTTGTTCTTGATGTCTCTGTCAGAAACAGTCCTGTAACCTCAGGGTGACAAATGTGAATAGTGCATGCACATCCCAGTGATGAACAAAGAGGCAAGGACAGAGTGTGAATGCCCATAGCCTAGCCCATAGAGTTTAACTTTTATCCTAAAAGCTGTGGGAGGCCATTATAATGGGGGGTGGCTAACTGGGGAGAGCTGAGGCCATTAAGGAAAGAAGAAGGAAACTTTTTGGGATTTTTATTGAGATTGATATCATTTTTAAGCAGGAGACAGACAATCTTAGTTTTGTCTTAAGAGAAATCATTATGTCACAATTTGAGGAAAGACTTGAGGATAAGATATTATACATAGAGAAAACCACTTTAAGACCATTATACTCACTCAAGAAGCCATAGATTAAAATAAGAGACAAGTATGGAGAAGTGAGAAATATAAAGAAGGAAGAATATATAAGGGGTAAGAATGGAGCTTATATACAAAGCAATTTTCTAAATTATTTCTCATGTTTCTGGTTTGAATGACTGAATGGGTAGCAGGGCCATTTTTTAAAGAATGTATAAAAACATCTTCACCTGGGGTCAGTGTTAAGTACTGAACTACTGAGTTTCAGATATGGGCTGTACCACAGGTGTTTACTCAAGTGGCTAGTTAGTTGAAAGTACAGTAGAGAAGGCTGACTGGAGATAGGTGTGCTTTGATAAATGGCAGTTGACATTATTAAGAACATCCAAGAGGAATAGAGAGTATGAGTAGCAGTGGGACATGGAAAGAATACTGAATGACCTGGACTTTTAAATGGCAGAGTTAAAAAGAGGTAAGCCCACAATAACCATCCTAAAAAGCTCAGCCAATAAAGTAGGGGGAAATCAGAAATGTTATAAAAGCCAAGAGAAACACAAGCAGAGTGTGTTAGTCAATGCTACAGGCTGGCTAATTGGCTTTTGCAAGAAAAGCAGTGACCATTCATTAAATCAACATTAATTGATCTCTTGGTAGGAACTGATATATGGAAGTAAGTAGAAATGGATATATATATATATATATATATATATATATATATATATATATATATATATTCTTACCATGGCTGAATCTATATCCCACTGCAAGCCTCCTCCTTTCTCATTCCTTAACATCCCATTTTGTTAAGTATGAATAAATGTTTTCCTCCATAAACAACGTGACTCAACTAAATAGGTAATTCCTACCTCCATTTCACAGAAGACTAAGAGAAATTTAACTGGCAAAGCAAGGACTTGAAATAAGTATTGTTAAGTCCAAGCTTTTTCTACCATAGCCTGATAAACCATCTCTTCTGCCTCTGACACCAGTAAAGCAGTAAGTTATCAAATAGAATTGCAAACAATTGAACCCACAAATCATAAATGAAAACTTCAACATATATTCTTATTTCATACTAGAAGCCTGGTGCATGGATTAATGCACCAGTGGGGTCGCTCGGCCTGGCTTATGCCCTCTCAAAATCCAGGACCCCTCGGGGGATGTCAGCAAGCTGGTTTCAGCCCCATCCCCACAGGCCATTCTGAGGGACCAATCGGTGAATGAATCTGTTTGCACCAGGCCTCTAGTATGCATATAAGATCTTTAGTTAATCTCTTCCCACCCTTCCCCTTTCCTCCTTTCCCCCTTTCCTCTGAGATTCATCAGGCTGTTCCATGTTTCCATGCCTATGGTTTCCACTTCTGCATTGTGTGCATGCCCTTTGGTGGTCAGTGCATCATAGCTATTGGCCAGTTGACCACTTCAGCTTTTATATATATAGATTAATAATGGGTCTTGGGAATTGATACCAAAATTTACATCAAGCATCTTTTTTCTTTAAAAAAAATAAAACACTGAGAAAATGTAGAAATAAATAATAGCAAAAAAATTATTGCATACTTGCCGTGGCCAAAATAGTTTTAAGCATGTAACATTCAGTAACTCTTTTAATCCTCCAATGATCCTATAGTGTAGGCATTATTACTATCATTTCAGCTGTAGAGGTGAGGAAACTAAAACCAGAAATGAAGTACTGTAGCCAGTACATTCCCACAGCTGCATCAAGTGTATGTCATGTGAACCTGAGATTCGGATTCAGAAAGTCTAGATCCAGTGTCTGTACTCTGAACAGCAAAGGCATGCTGCATAATTAGGATCCAGTGAGACCTATGAGAATTACACTCATTTGCCTCAAAAACTTATGGGAAATATCCTATATAATAAAAGGCTAATATCCACTTTGGAGTTTGACAGGGATACCGGGAGTTTGATCACTCACTATGATGTGTGCTGACCACCAGAGGGCATTGTGGAATATAGCGGGTAACCAATGACAGTGGCAGGGCACTGAGGGAGTTAAGGAAGGAGGAGGCAGGGAGGCAGGGAACCTGATCGACCCTGATTGCCAGCCAGGCCTAGGTACCTTACCTGTGCACAGATTTCATGCACCAGGCCTCTAGTATTGTAATAACTATGTACTATGACAGACTTATTGTAAGGTATATAAATGTTGAATCACCTGTACCTCTGAAATTAATATGTCAACTATAATTTTAAAATTAAAAAGAAAGTTAAAGTATGCAGACTCAGGTGTTATTATAGATTTGTTCCTTTAGGATAAGCTTCACTTTATTCCAGACATCATCCCACAATATCATCAATTCACAGCACCTTTATGCAAATTAGATAAAAAACAGGCAGCTGGTAAGGGAGTGGATGATATGTATAACAAAAAAATGCAGAAGAGGGAGAAAATGAAGAGATGAATAAGGTGAGATGTCTGCTAGAGCATTTCTGGATTAAACAGAGTTTCTCACAAACAGATAAGTAGGCAGAGCTCAGCCCTAGAATTCATGCCTAAAGTCTAGCTCTTAATCTACTCAATAAAGCAAAACTTCTTTCCCTTTTTAAGATTCGTTCTGCTGCTTAGATTTCCTAACAGTGTGGCGGGGGTTGGGGAATGGGACATATTTATTCACTTTCATATTCTGCTTTCTTGGCAAACCATGACTAATTACTTTTGGTCTCTAGGAAGCAGAAGAGCAGAGTCCATAGCTCCACAGATTTCTGCTGCATGAAAAAAAGAAGCTCATAAAGCGTGGCTGGTTGTTGATAGTTAAGTAAGAAAGAAAATTGTCTAATTTACTAAATAAGAAAGCATGATCTGGCCCTTTAATTTGTATCTGCTAAAATGGAGCATGAACAAATCCTATTAGTACCAGTGTTCTGAAATGACTCAGCTCTATCCTTTCTGCCTTTTTTCTTCACATCTTTTAGTCATTTTGGTTTTCCCTGGCACTTTTAATTGGAAAGAGGGAAGAAAAATCAAGGTCTGAAACTCCAAGTCTTTTTTAACATTTCACAGTTCTAGGAAAAGAGTTTTTTTGAAGGTACAAAGTGTGATATCAATTTCAAATAAGTACGATAAGTGATATATCTCCAGAATGCTTGTTCTATGTGATAGCTAACATAATGGAAAACCAAAATACAGATTCCCAAGTAGATAAACAGTAGTTTTTTCAGGTATGGGAAATGAAAGATTATATCCATGATTTGAAATTCTATTATGTATTTGAAAATCATTGTGTATTCCTCAAGGAGAGAAAATGAAGTAAAAACAAAAAACAAAAACATGCATTCTATTTGTAGTCTTGAAGGAAGAAAAAAATGACAGTAGCACAGTAACCAGAGAGGAAAGCCCCTAATCAGAGATATTATCTCCAATAATTTCCACCCCTTCCCTTAATCATCTGTATCCACTTAACCTTTGAGACAAGCATCTCCCTGACCTGTACCTACTTCAGTTTCTACATGATGACCAAGGCCACCTGGGAAGCACAAGAGACGGGAAGTAGATGGCCCTTTTAGCTGGTGGCCAAAGCTCTGAAGCCATGACACCTAGATAAAGGTGCATAGAGCCTATTCTTACATTTTCCCAACTTCCCTGGGGAGTTAGCCCCAGGTTTTCATGCTCCATATAAGCTGTAATTACTATGGATGTTCTGGATGATATCTTTGTACCTCTAAAAACAAGTTAAAATATAATGTGAAGGGAAAAAAATTTAACAAGTGATTTCTAACTTTAGAATTGGTGATGCCAATTCTACAAATTGGACGCCTACATGGAAACCATGTCTTCCTCCTCAGTGGCTCCCTAATCCCTACAGAAAAAGTTCCAAGTTCCTTCCCATGGTATTAAATGCTTTTTATAACCTATTTTACTCTTCTACTACTCTTCTGGCATCATCCCTTTCACTACCCTGCATCAATCTCTACTACAACTAAAGAATATATCTGACTCTCCCTTGGGTATACCATGGGCTTTCACTGCCCTGCCTTTGGGCGTACCTTCTGCTAAATAAGTCCTGCTGGTGAGAGGAAATAGCATCACTTGGTGATTAAAAGAGCGTGAGACCTGCCATCAGACTGTTAGGGTTTAAATCCTGGTCATTTCACATATCAGCAGTGTGACTTCAAGTTGTTAATCATCTGTGCCTCACTTTAATTATCTATAAAATTAGGGAAATAATTAGGCTTCTTTCATAGGACTGTCAGTTCCTATAAGGGCCTTAGAAGGCTAATTTTCCCTCTGTGATGCTTCTTCTGAAACTATCATTTTTTTCATTACTTTATTCAGACCTCTTATTTTTTTTAATCATAACTTATCAATTTGTACGTGTGTGTGTGTGTGTGTGTGTGTGTGTGTGTGTGTGTGTGTGTATCTTGGTAGCCTTTATATCTACAGTGCCTAAAACAAAGTTATGACTGACTTAATTTTATGTTAAATGTAGTTGTAGTAACATATTATTGTTAGTCCTCACCGAATATTTTTTAGAGAGTGTAGATGGGAAGGGAAGAAGAGAGAGGGAGATGGAGAGGAGAAAGAGATAGAGAGATGAGAGGTGAGAAAGAGAGAGAGAGAGAGAGAGAGAGAGAGAGAGAGAGAGAGAGAGAGAGAGAGATCGGTTGCCTCCCAAAGAATTCCCAACCAGGGTGGAGCCTGCAACGCAGGTAAGTGCCCTTAACCAGGAATCAAACCTGAGACTCTTCAGTGCATGGGCCAATAATATAGCCACTGAACCACATCAGCCAGGGCTACACGTAATTTTTAAGAAAAAAAAATGAAACAAACCATATTGCTATTATTGTGATATTTAAAATATCAGCATTTGCTGCCAAACAAACACTATCAGGCTAAGTATCAATTTATTTGGGATTATCTCAGAGTGATGGGATCATGAGTGATTTTTCTTTTTTATTTTCAGGAGTTTTCAAGTTCTTTACAATACTGTTAATCTGAAAAATGAATATTTTTAAATTTTCTTATTGGAATTTATTCTTGTTAAAAATACTTAACATGCATTCTACCCTCTTAACAAATTCTTATGTATGCAATATGTTGTTAACTATAGTACAATATGAACTTATTCATCTTACTTAAGTGAAACTTTGTGCCAATTGATTAGTAATTTCCTCTTTCCCCTACTATAAGGGTCACCATTCATACTTTGGTTTTATGAATCTAACTATTTTAGATACCTCATTTAAGTTGACTCATACAGTATTTGTCTTTCTGTGACTGGCTTATTTCACTTAGAAGAATATCCTCAAGTTTCATCCATGTTGTCAAATGCTGCATAATTTTATTTTTTATATAGGCTGAACAGTATTCCTTTGAGTGCATGTAACATGTTTTAAAACCCATTCCCTTGACAATGGAAATTTGGGTTGTTTCCAGTTCTCAGCTATTGTGAAGAGTACTGCAATGAACATGAGGATGCTAATAAATGAAAGAAATATTTGCAAAGCTCTGATAAGGAGCTAATCTTCAAATATATAAGAAAATATTATGAATATTTTAAAATTCTGACTCACTGGAGCCTAAGATAAAGCAGACACAAGTAAAAATGTAATGTAAGAGATAGATAGGGGAATTGAGTCTATAATCTACTTGGAACTGGTGGGCAGTCATGATTTATTACACCTATTTCACTTCAAAATATAAGCTGTACTCTTCCTTGAAGCAAGTATTTTTACTAGCGTTTATATACAGCTCATAACTATAACTAAAGTAAAAATTTAGGCTCATGAATGGAACAAAGAAAATAGAAACCATTTAGGCCAAAAGAAAGAGTAAAGTATTTCTGGCAGTACCTGGAGAAGTTAGAAGATGGAGTGGTGGAGAGTTGTGAAAGACACTGGAATGAAAAGGTCTGCTAATGGTGGATCACTCGGGGAAATGCTGTAGTGACCTGCACTTGTTTCTGACCACTGACCAGGTCTGTTTCCTTTAATGACTGCTTTTCTTTGCTTTCCATTCTTAATTTTTATTGTTTCTGTTTTTGTTTTGCTTTCCTCATAGACTGTTTTTATTTATTTATTTTTACTCTGCAATATGCTTATCCTTTCCAACTCTATACTTCTCTACTCTCCTAAAGCTCTGAATTTCCCTCCTTATCCTTACTCTAAGCTGATGCCATTGAAAGGGAACTACCTCAACTCATGGTTATTAAACCTTTAAAAACTGTTGTTTCACTTACCTCTTTCTTTTATTTTCAAACCTGACTTTTCTACCAGCTCCTTCCAAATATTATTTTAACATCATTACAACTTACCTATATTTGAGAACAAATAAGCAGACAAAAAAAATCCCTTATCACCATAATCTTCTTATTAAGAATCAAATTTAGCAATAATTTTCTTAAAGCTGTTTATGCTTAGTGTCTCAGCATCTTCACTTCTCAAGGACTTCTCACTAGGTGCTAATTCAGTTTCCCCTCACATTCCACAGGAACTGCTCTTACTGAGTTCACCAATGAGCTTCATGTACTAAATCAAATGGATGTCTCTAAGGACTTGTCATTTTCATTACTCAGTTGCATTTGATACAGCAGATCAGTCCATTTTACTAGAAATACTACTTTCTGCACTTGCTCTCATGATACCACCTCTCCATAATTGGCTCCAGCATCTCTGTTATATCTATTCATTGGCCTTATTGGTTCTTCCCTCTGCACTGTACCATGATATGTTAGAAAGCAGGATCGTTTTCTAGATTCTCTTCTTGTTCTATATCCTTTTGTCTAGGAAATGCCATGTACTTCCATGACTTTACTCATAATCTGCTTCTTTCTAGAGCTCTCACATTGCTTCTGATTTCAAGATTTTCATATTCAACCATCTGTTTGACATTTGGATAGCTCACAGTCATCTCAGATTTAATATGTACAAAAACCTCTACTAACTCTGTAAATGACACCATCTTCTACTCAATTCAAGCTAAAAATCTGGCAGATTCCTCTCTTTCCCTTCTCGTCACATACACTTAATCACCTAGTACTGTTGGTTCTAACTTGTCAATGCCTCTCAGGTGCATCTACATCATTCTATCTTTGATGCTAATAATGTATTCTACTTATAAGCATTTCTATTGTATTACCACAACAGCCTTCTAACTGGCTGCCTTGAATTTTTCTGAACCGATTCCTTATTGGGTATCTTCAAAACCCCATACTCCCATCGAACATGACGCCCTACAATGTGCTCAGTATCATGCCAAACAGTGTAGATACTACATGAATTAAATTATGATCATGAGCTCTGCTACAGATTAATTTACAACCTCATTAGGGATAGTGGAGAGTAGTGGGGTGATGAAGATAACAGGAATTGATGACTAACAACAATTTTATATCTAGTTAAATGTCTCTCAAGGTTTTAAATCAGAATAGCAAATGGTTTATCAGAAATTCTATCTAAATGTCAAAATCAAACTCATCCTCTTCTTCCCAGATATACTAGCACCAGAATATGTATTATCTTACTGTGTTAAAAAAAAAAAAGCACAATTATCCTACCTTTTAATAATGAGGAATTATTTGTACAAAGCAGAAGACTAGAAATCTAACCGATATCTAGTTGTCTCCAGTTAGAGTAAGAGCCTACTATTTCTGTGAGGATGGCATGGAGAGCTGTATGTAATGGGTCATCTGTGTTAACAATTATGTAGAGGCTGGGTGTTCATGATTCAGGTAGTGCTTAAAAAAAAACACATAATTTAGTAAAATGTTAAAGCTAATCAAAACATGGAGACTAGCTGGCCTCTTGGAAAGGACAAAAAGTTAAAGTTGAAAGGCTGTATGATTTACTTGCCTGAGACTACATACTATGCCTTTGTGAGAGAACTGCAACTCACACTCTCCTCCCGGACTAATGCTTCTTCCATCACATCCCTCCCTCTCTCCTTTCAGGTTTCTCTCTCTGCCTTACAACAGGACTCTCTCTATACGTTTCTTTTAAATTGCAAGCTTGTCATATGAACTTTTAATGTATTTAAATATTACAAAACCCAACTGGATGTGGCTTATTTAAACTTATTTTGGAATTGAAATGTTTATGTATAAAGAACATGATGAATTGAC
Organism: Pipistrellus hanaki; assembly: GCF_964339955.1. Lineage (NCBI taxonomy): Eukaryota > Metazoa > Chordata > Mammalia > Chiroptera > Vespertilionidae > Pipistrellus > Pipistrellus hanaki. Next base: position 122,435,603 of record NC_140505.1, read on the forward strand.
AAAGTCTTCCTAGGGTGTCACAGGCTAGTGATATTAATAAAATAAAGAGTCAGGAAGCTCTTTTGAATGACAAGAATCTGGCTGGGGCTGCTTGTCTAACTAAATCAGGTCCAGGCTTAAGGCAAACAAACAAAAGGCCAGGCCTGGACACAGAGTGCTAAGTGGGTTAGAGATTCTGACAGCAAATGCACCGCTCTGGCTAGCTCCCTGAGAGGAGCATTAGGGCACATTGAAAGGCTCCTCGGAGCGCCTGGATGACTCAGTGACCTGTCTTCTCTGATATATTTCATGTTAAAGGAACTTTTGTGCCAGATGGAATATTTTCAGGGTTAGTTTCTTGATAATTTTGGTAAACAAGCCCAGAGAATGCAGCCCTTGATTGTGCTCATCAGACTGTTAATGTTTTTAGAGAACACTAAAGTCTGATTAGCTGATATTTATCCAATCTTTTCTCATTGGGCACTGTATCTCTTTCATGGAACTGAGGCCAGAATTAAGCTTAATTTGAGGATCCTTAGCCCTCCTCTTCTCTCAGATAATCTCCTTTGGACAGAGAAAGAGACCTAACAATGGTTTAACACAATGGAGGAAACAATCGAGCTTAATTTTGAGTCTTAACCTTTTTCATTCCACCAGTTGTCTTATGTTCCATGATTCTATGGTTTGCATGCTTTATATGTATAATTTATATGGCCTGATATAGTTTTTATGTATAGATGTTATCAGTCATGTTTAACAAGCTTGATGAGTAATAATGGGAATATGTTATTGGGTGCCAGATATTTAAAGCTTAAATGCCTAGGCATTGATAGCTTTCTCCGAGAGAATAGGCATGACAAATTAGTTATGTGGTTTTAACCATATATCACTTCTTAGAGGATCATATAGATATTATCTTAGGTCCCGAAGCATTCATAAATCTAAAGTAATAGCCATTTTCCTTTGTATGTAACCTATGTCTGAGTCAATGATTGTTTGGGTAGAAGCTATGTTGAGTGGCCAGCATTTTTGTCATATGCTAATTTATCATTCTGGGTGGAGTTTCTCCCTGACTGGAAAAAGCACTGGGAGTGAGTGGGAGAGAAGGGGCAGTTCATCCAGCAGCAGAGTCAGGGAAGACTGCCATTAAGAGATAGCATCTGAGATGTTTGGGTTTGTGAGAAAACACAATTAAATAAATATGCATTTTTGGTGGGTGAGTGAATGGAACAACTTAACAGTGGTTCAGTAGAAAAGGTCATAGTCCAATTTTTTTATGTCAAATAATACAATTCTATTATTGGAGAGAATCTGCCTTGCTCTTTGTTGATATCAGGATTAAAAACAAGATTTTGACTAAAATAATATGTAAATTAGGAACTTGATCTTCCAATAATTTATTTAAGAGATAGTGGAAATGGAAATTGTTGGTGCCAATTGTTCAGGATTCCATAGCATACTTTGAAACTAACTTCTCTTATCAAGACTGTTTCAGGATGGAGGGGGTATTTAATAGTTTTAAAGTAACAAAAGCAGATGTAAATGCATTGTGGTTCATGGGACAGTATTATTAAAATGAGGAATGGGGTTGCAGTCCTTCAAATGGGTACATGTTTTGCTATCCTATATAATAAAGAGGTAATATGCAAATTGACCCTCATACCATAACACCTTCACAAGATGGTGGCACACACAGCAGGGATGGGGCAGTGGGGGCAGGGCTGGTGGCTGCTTCATGCGGCTTTCACCAGGGTTTCCATGGCCCTGAGTGCATCCTGTAGGGGAGGGGCCTGGTGACAACTAAGTGCAGCCCAGAGGCGGGGCATCAGGGTGGCACTCCAGGACTTGGGGCGGTCCCATGGTATGGAGGAGGGGTCACTAGTAAGAATATAATATTCTGCATTGCCTTTAGGATAAGTTGGCCAAAGATTTGGATAAGATTGCCAGGCAAAAATATGAACAACAGTTCATCAAATATGAAAGCATATTAGAAGTCTTTGAATTTATTAAGATGTTATTCTGGAACAATGTATATAGATTTTTTCTGAATATGTTAAATTCAGTGAGATAATGACAATAAGGATTATTATTATTACCATCATCATGTCTTGCTATAATAACTTAAAAGCTCAGAACTTTACTTTTCTATATAAGAAAAAGTAACAAAAGTAATTTTAAATGAAATATATATTGCTACATATTTTGATGTGATTTAAGAAGCTACTTAACATATCAGGAATTTATTACTGTGCATATATTGATAAGGTCATGGAAAGTGTTATATCCAGAATGCTGATTGCAGATGATAATTGCATTAATCACTCTTACTTTTACAAATATAATCCTCTGCTGCACCCATTAAAATAAAAGACCAGATATTTTCTTGTATTATAAAATGCATCAATGAAAGAGATTGTGAGGAAAACACACACTAAAGAATAAAGACAAAACCAACTATTTTCAATCATATAAAATAACCACAATTAGTACTTGATATAGATCCTAGTTTTCTGTACATAATGTTTTGGCTTTGATTGGTTATATAAAGAGTTTTGTTCAATTTGTATAAGATACAGTATACTATTTTAATTTGTCATGGCAACATAAGCATTTTCTACATGATATGACAGTATTTTGAATAATAAGAACATCACTTTTTACAGTTTTGTGAGATACGTTTAGATGTTTATCCATTTGGTATTGATAAATATTTAGGTTTCCTTCTATCTTTCATCTGTATAAGTAAAGCTAAAAAACATCATGTATTTAGTGCTTTTCTATACTAATTTCTCCCCTTAGAAAAACTAAAAATAATGACCAGGTGAAAAGAATGACTTTCCAAAATATTTTCATTTAAATTTGTAACAATAAATAAAATATGAGACAGTTATTTTCTCTAACAACATATAGGAAGGCTGTTGAATTTTGTTTAGCACCCCCTCCTTCTCTGCAACCACTTGACCTTTATTGGGTGAAAAACCATGTTATTGTCTTAACCCCAATACTCCAGCATTTCTCTGTTATATTTCTAGTATTTATTTATACTGAGAGAGAAGTTGGTATCAGAAGTGGTGTGGTGTCATTAAAAAACTAACCTAAAATACACAGCATTGGCTTAGTAATTGGGTAGTGGGTTACAAGACAAGTGATGATGGTGTTTGGAAAACTATTGATCCATTTTATAGAGTGAAATTCATTGGGTTAAATTGCCACTCATAATTTCACAGTCAGACTACCCCTTGTCTATACTCTTAGAAAAGCAAACAAAAATAGAATCTTAGAAATTGCTATAGGCTGAATTTAGCAAACATTAGACAAAATCAATATGTCAAGAACTGGCCAATTTGTAAACTCCATAAATTTCAAATGTTGCAAGTGACTGAGGCGGGGGATTTCTACTCCATCTAACCAGAAATTCAGCTGAAAGAAGCTTGCCATCTTGTATACATGGTTTCCAATTTCTGTGGACCTTGACAAGTTGTTGAGGGAAGATGGAGATGACATTGTACATGTGAGGGGTTTTGTTTGTTTGCTTTTTAAGAGTCAGGCCCACTGGTGTGATAAGTCACTTCTACCAATATTGCACTGGTCAGAACTCAGTCAGATGCATCCTCCCTTGATTCCTTGCAGCTTAAAATAAAGCTCTTACTTGGGACAGTTGCTTCCCAGCAACAACTTTTCTCCAAGGAAGTAAAGTCAACATTTTTGATTGACAGATAACTAATTCCACCAAAGCTATTAGATTAAGCCTCTAACATTTGGGGATTTATTTATGAAGTAGTGCTTACTTTAAGCAGAATCTAGTGTATATTGGGATTTTTAATTAGCATGTCAGTAATGGAGGTGAATAACTGCAAAGGCAGCTGCTCTGTCCTTGCACAGCATTACCAGAATTGGAGGGCACAGGACTGGGTTCCAGTATTGATTGATGGAGGCTTGTTTCTGTGCTATAAAACCTGGTTCCTGATGCTCATTCCTTCTTCACTGATTGTGATTGAGTCCCTTTCTCTCTCTCTCTCTCTCTCTCTCTCTCTCTCTCTCTCTCTCTCTCTCTCTCTCTCTCTCTCTCTCTCTCTCTCTCTCCTGTCTCTCATTGTCCCTCAGTAATCTTCTAGCATGTTCACACTAGGCTTCTATTGCTTCTCTATTTGTGCAGTACCTTAGAGATGGTGCTCTCAGTGAGTTTTCCCTGGATGTCTGTACTCAGATTTCTTCAGAATTGTGTAGTCAGATTTGATGAAGGCAACAAATGAAAGGTCTTAGGTCAGAACATATGAAGATAACTAGCATTTTTTTAAGGTAAGAATTTTCTGTGAACTACAGAATCCTTTTTCAACATTGTCAAAGAAATGTCTTTCCACTGGAGAAAAAATTGAGCTCCATTAGGTGCTGCTGCTTTGACAAATTTAATAGCAATGGGCCTTCAAACAGGAGACAGATACTCCTGTACTTGAAATACGCAGCTGTTGTGCCAGAACGAACATCTTCCTTCTTTGCTATCCTTGGTTTCATTAACCTTCAGACTCCTTTAATTTTTCCGTCTTAAACTAATCTTATTTCCTTAAGAGTCTGGCATGAGCAATATCAATAACTGTATTGACCAATTAGGTTATCATTTAATGGAGGCCTAAAGTTTACCCCAACTCTTACATATGTGTGGAGGCAAACCTGAAGTATCTTACCTTAATGGGATACAATTTCTCAATGTTCTTTTTTCTTCATGTACCTTTTTATTCTTGTCTAGATAAATTTTGTTCAGTGTTAATAAAGCATATTGCTATAATTCGTAATGATGCTACATACTTGAACTATTGTAAAAGCACATTTTAAAAATGGAATAGGAGCCTTCATTGTTTTTATCTGTCTTCTACAATACTATGTTACTATCAAGTCTTAAAATCTGACTAATATTTTACATTTGAATATGGAAGAGATACTGAACATGGATATTAAGAATATAGTACTATAGTAGTTAGAAAGTATACAAAAACTTCTGAGTACTCCAGCTATTTATTTGCCCTGCTCAATATTCTATTTCTAATCCCTGCTTCAATTGTCTTGTCACCTATTTTGAATATTCCTTTCCTCTACCCCCATTTAATTTGAACAGATGGACATATCTCAATGATACTCAACATCAGAGTATATTATAAAATAGAGGTAATGTAATCAAATCATCAGGCTTGCTCCCTAAGCAGAAACTTCGTGTGCCATGAAGAAATTGTTTTGTGGATGTCTCTGTCTGTCTCTCTCTGTGTCTCTGTCTTATCATTTGGCAACAGTTTACAAGGTGTTTTGGTCAAGAATGTGAGGTTGTTTTTTTTTTTAAGACTCCTGATTTTCACAATTTAAAGTCTATATCTCATTGCTAGTAGGTCAGGAAAAAAATTTTATATATGAAAATGGAGAAAATCGATTATGATTTTTATAACAATAGAAACATTAAAATTGCTGGGGACATTTTTATTATTTTATTTTAATTTGTTTTAATTCTCTTTATTACTTCCTTTAACTTTATTAATTTCTTTCCTTATCTGTTTTTTTCTTTCTGGCTTTGTACTTGCTTTTTCCTACATGCCATGCTCATAGCTCTTCCCAGTGTAGCTATAGCTACTACTCTCACTTTCTACTCAGTGAAGACATTCTTTTTGTGACAGGCATACATGCCTCTGGAACATACTACCATAATCACTGATAATTCAGCTTTTTTTTTTTTTTTAGCCCAGAACTTTATTTATCAGGAACTAATCTAACTTATCATTTATCAGGAAGTAATCTAAAACCCCCAAGCATTCCTTGTCTTTTCTGGAAAAAAAAAATAAGTGGAAATATAAGTGCTTTATATAAATCAAGGATATTAAGAATAAAATAATGTGTTAGCAAATAATGCCCAGTGTTAATATTTTTATATACAGATTTTTATTATTGGGATGAAGGATATTGTTGCTTTACAGACAACCAGACAAGTTTTGGGACCAAACTTACATATAGCTGGAGTAAGTCACCTGTTCAGGTTGTATGATATTTTTAGATGCCGAACAGGGACCAATGCCCTGAAATATACTTCTCCCTCCTGCTCACTGGTGCCTGAAGGTAATTCCCTGGAGTGTCATTATTTTTACTTAAGGTTTCTTGGTCTCTATTAACATGCAAATGCCCTGGGAGCAGAAACATATTCATGTCATAACTTTATGCGTGATATTTTCAGTACCTTTCTTTGGCCTGGGTCTGATTGCTCAGGAATCAGGACCTTGAAGGGACTTGGGCAGGTTTAGACCAGTGGTAAGTACCATAACACTGTTATATTTTAACAGGGCTGTTTGCGTCTGAAGTTGAGAACCCTGATGCTAGTCACTTATGATTTTTATATTCATAATTAGTAATATTATTTAATGGCCAGAGGGTATAACAATTTAATTGAATGCAAGGAAGAATTATAGTGGGAAGCTGAAGCCTTTTACCGATTCGTTAAGCTGGAAAGCAAGCACTAGGTTCAGATGCTAAACTGTGACAGGCATTTTCCTAGTGGCATATGGCTCTTTGGAAAGCTTCCCTGGTTGGGAAGCTGGCAGTTCTGAAGCCACCTCTGGTGAGTCACGTGGCTAGCTTGCTGACGGGCTGTCAAACTCCCAGCAGACTTTCAGAACCAACAAAATATCTTTGATTCACATCGAATCTTTTGTGTCACTATAAGCAATGGAGCCACTCTCTTCTATCAGGTGAAACTAAAATTTTAGGTGTGAGACTTAGTGAATATTTTGCTTTTTAACTATCAGAGCCCACCCACCTCACCAGTTTCCATAAAGTATCAGATACCCGAATATTCTTCCCTTAGAGGTTTCAAGACAGATTTCTCAACTCAGCTGGTGGTAATCAGGCTGAAAATGACTTCCCTCCTGAATCATCTCAAACATGGGCTTAAATAAACCTTTCTACTTTAGCCCAACTCACTTAGAAGAGCTTTTCACAGCTGTGCAGCTTGCCAGACCCTGGGGACTTGACTGTACAATATGTTCAGTTTCTCTGTAACAAAGTTCTGAGAGAGAGAAAATTCTGAAAGTATAATGTTGGTAGCAGTCAAAGTCTTAATGATGTAGGATGTCTCTCAGAGGGTAATTTGTAAGCAGGTCAATAACCCCAACTTTGGAAACAAAATATGTCTGTTCTCATTTGCACCAAATGTTTTATGGCTAAATATCGGGCTAAAGTATTAAAGCACTGAGTAGGACAAAGGTTGGTAGGGCAACATATAAAACAGTGTAGCTGATTTGTATAATTACAAATCACAAACAAAGGTGGGGTTTTTGTTTTTAAAAAGAAAACCCACTTTCTCATATGCCTATTGCCCTCCACAGAAATTTAAATAGCTTTGTAGTCCTAAAATGGTTATAGGTTACTAAATCTGATTATTTTGTTGGTAAGTTTTAGGCTAGATATTTATGCAAGAAACTAGAGGTACAGTGTATAAATTTGTACATGGTTGGGGTCCAGCAGGCCTGGCCCCAATTGGGGCAGATTGGGACCAGGCTTGTCAGGAGGAGTAGATGGAGGTTAGCCAGCTGGCCTGCCTCAATTGGACCAATCAGGACTGGGCCAGCTGGAAAGAGGGGCCACAGGTGATTGGCTGTCAGGCCCCTCTCCGATTGGGGTGGGGACAATTAGGGGTGGAGCCAGCCATAGGGATGGAGCCAGCTGTTGACAGTGGACTGGCTGGCCCTGCCCCCAAATGGTGTGGGAAGGGCAATTGGGGGTGGAGCTGGGTGGGGGAAGGGCCACAGGCCAATCAGGGTGGTGGGAGCTGATCAGGGGTAGAGCTGGCCAAAGAAAGGAGCCACTGGGGTTTGGACAGCTGCCCTGCCCTCAATCAGGTGAAAGAAGCCAATCAGGGTTGAGGTCAGCTGGGTGGAGGGGCCATCAGAGGTTGGCCGGCTGCCCCCCCCCCCCCCCCCCTCACCCCTTCCACCCATCGGACTGGTTCGCTGGCCACAGTAGGCATTATAGCTACCATCGTTACAGCATTTCAATTGTTAGTTTATATATATATATATATATATATATATATATATATATATATATATATATATATGAAGTAGTTCTATTGGCAAGGTTCACTTTGGGGGATCAGAAGGACTGAATATTTTTCAGCTTTGTCACATGTAAATTAGAAATTTTGGATGAGTGCTGTAACTTTACTAGACCTCTGTTTATTCATTTCTCAGTTAGAAGTTGAAATATTAACTCAAGTCTTCTTAGAAGGTTAAAATGAGATATCCGCCGAAACCGGTTTGGCTCAGTGGTAGAGCGTCGGTCTGCGGACTGAAAGGTCCCAGGTTCGATTCTGGTCAAGGGCATGTAGATTGGTTGCGGGCACATCCCTGGTAGGGGGTGTGCAAGAGGCAACTGGTTGATGTTTCTCTCTCATTGACGTTTCTAGCTCTCTATCCCTCTCTCCTCCTCTGTAAAAGATCAATAAAGTATATTTTTAAAAAAATAAAAAATAAATAAAATGAGATATCCAAATGCACTTATTTAGTATGTTAGCAAATCGTTTTTCTTAATTATTTATAGATATGACTAGTCATAAACATAATTATGCCTCTCATATCAGATTTTATCTGGATAATGTCTGTGCATAAAAGATAAAAGAGAACATCAGGATCTGTAATCAGAAAATCTGAGTTCTAGTTTCCATTAGAGTGATTTCTGTCTATGAGCATTTATTCTTCTGAGCTCAATTCCAATCTCAGGTATTAATTGTAGTACATGTCTCATGTGGATTTTGTAAGGATTGAATGGCTTTTGAATTGTATAAGCATATATACATTCACTATATTTTATAATATTTAAATTATGCTAATTATAATACTTATATTATCACTTATACATTTTTTATCACTTATACTTTTGAAGCACCTACTCCTCAACATTTCCATAATATTATGCTGGGAGAATAACAGATATAAATCAACAGGAGCAGTTGAAAAAATAGCCTCAAGCCAACCATATAGTATAGATTATTATCCGGTAATATTTTTAGTTTTCATCATATTTTAAGCCTCTGGGTTAGAAAAATCAGAGTTCGTTTACAAAAATGTTCCAAGTACTCTGATCTTGTATTTTTTTTAAATCCCATTGTAAACTACAAAGAAATCCCAAACATTTGAAATTGATTATATTCAAAGGGATTCTTTTTATTTGAAGCTCGTTGCTTAAGTATTACCCAATTACTAGACAGAATGCAGATTAAAATCTTTAACCTTGCTGTGGACAAATACATAAGGAAATATTTTTTCTGAATAGTTTCACATTAACTGGAAATTTTCAGTGGCCTACATATGTATTTAATCATCCTCATCAATAACTCTCTAGTTATGCCTCTATAGGTTTAATACTGGGTTTTTAATGTAAGTACATTGTAAAGAAATTGAGAAAGTGGATAAAAGATTCCTGTCAATGACAATTGTAAGTGTGAGAGAAGGTGTTTTCTTTTTATTTTTCCCATCTCTCTATTCCTAGCTAGTGAGAAAGGCTCACTGTTTCTTTGCCTTGAGGAATTTTGAAGTGCTGGAAACAGCACTGCTTTAGCAGACAAAGACCTTCCTGTCCCTGGTAGAAGCCTATACTCAGCCTAGGGAGAAGGGTGAGGGGAGCTTTAGGCACATGGAACACAATTTCCTCATCCCTCACTCTTACTTGCAGCTGGAAAGGCCAAACCCCAGGCCTTGGCAGAGATGTCAGTGCCAAGTGTTGAGGTGTACTTATTGCTGATGATGGCACATTTTCACGAGACTCTTGTGCTTGTATAATTCCCAAAAAGATACAGAACAAGAAGGAAGGCAAAAAAGAAAAATCCACTACTACTACCAAAGAGAGCAATCTATTTTACATTTAGATGGTTCATCAATACATGTATGTTGCAAAATATACAATTTCTTTTCTATTAAAAATTCTGGTTATTTTATATGAGTGTATCGACAGGTAAGTAGATGCAAATATATTCATATATTTAAATAATATTTTAGAAGATGATAAATGACTCATTGTTCTAAAATCTGATAAGTAAAAGTAAATAATAAAGGACTTTATCCAGAATATCTTGTCTGAGGATGGCTTAGACCTGAAGATTTTATAACATTATTCCATGATGCTATGACATAGCCAAGGTTAAAAAGCACAATTCTAGATACAGCAATCAGTGTACAGAATATCACGACATACAGAGGAGCATGGCAGATGACATCATGAAGAGAGAATTAGCAAATCTGGAAAATGAGATACTCAGCTCTTGTTTCTAAAATATGGCCCATGGACCAGCAGCTTTGATGTTAGGTGGGAATTAGAAATGCAGGCTCTCAGGCCACATGCAATACCTCCTGACCCAGAATCTGCATTTTAGAGAATAGTCTCAGGTGGTACATAGGCTAATTAATATCTGAGAAGAGATACTCTAGTAGGGGTGTCGAACTCAATCAGAGAAGGGGCCAAAATCTAAAATCCAGCCTAAATCGCGGGCCGAATGGTTTACTGAACAGTCATAAACTGACAATGTCATAAACTGACAGCGGAGTGCAGTGATGACAGCGCGGTGCGGGCCACATTGCAAGGCTTGGCGGGCTGGATTTGGCCCGCGGGCCTTGTGTTTGACACATGTGCTCTATGGGGAACAAGAAACAGGTTTCTTCAACAGCAAAAAGGCAGGGAAGAAATAATAGAAAGAGGAAACATTAAGGTATATTAAAACATTTATCAGCACATAATACGTGGAAATTATTATGATATGATATGACTCACACAAAGTAGCTGTTTATAACACATATGTTTATTTAAATAGAGATAACTGGGAAAATTTGAACTGGATATTTAATAGTGAGGAATTATTAATTGAGATGTTATAAGATCTTATTAAAATAGAGTCTTTTTCTATGAGATACATGATAAAGTATTTATGAATTTAAGTGATAAAGTTTGGAATTTGCTTCAAAATAGTTTAAAATGTCTGGGAAAAAGTATTCAGGTATAGATGAAGCAAGATTAGACATGTGTTGATAATAACTGACAATGGGTGATAACTCTATGAGTTCATAATACTATTCTCTTTGATTTTGTACACACTTGAACATTTCTATGATAATAAACAAAGAATTTTAAACAACTTGTTCAAGTTCTACAACAACAATAACAACAACAAAAATAGTGGCAATTTATATTAGTTGTTTCCCTCTAAAAATGTGTGCTTGTAACCTTCTCTTTATCTTGTCTCCGGAGTATTCAAGGATTCCCCAGGACTGCTTTCCATTCATTCAGCATATACATGTCAGGCTGTGTGTTATACTTTAGGTACACAACATTTTACAGGAAGTCACAATACAAGGGAAGGAGAATGATAAACATATTAAGTATCATAACAGAAACATAAGCAGAGTCCTAGGACAAGGAAGAAGAAATATTCTGGCCATGGACATAACATTCAGTTCATAGAAGGAATGGCATTTGAGAAGTTTCTGATTAGGTAATACATTCTAGACAGTGGGGCCAGCATGTACAAAGACAACCGATTGTGAGAAGGGCCAGAATACTCTTGGGTGATGGTAACCCAATGTGGAGGAAAAAGCGTGCATGGCGAGGAAATGCATGTTGATGAGTATAAAGTCAGGGAGAGCCAGGACAGGCAGGGCAATCACCACTGCCTTGTTCATCACTGTACCCCAGGAATCTGGCACCATGAGTAGTGTGTAATGAATGAATGGGTGGTTTTATCCTGTGGTTAATTAGGGACCATCCAATATCTGGAATGTTGGTGACATGATTATAGTTTTAGAAAAATAGCAGTGACAATACTGTGGAGAATGGCCTCGATCTAAATAGCTGATGAGTGGAACCAAAGGTCGCCCTAATAGGTTAGGAGAGTAATGATGGGTGCCTAAACTAGAGAGGCTGCAATTTGGATGATTGAAGATCAGGTTTTAGAGACATTTCTGAATGGGAATTGGCAGGATATGGTGGCTGAATGTGACTGTGACTGAAAGGGAATGGTAATTGATGATTGTAACATTTTAACTTGTAAGATTGGGTGTATAATGTAATTTACTGTGGCATAGGGAAATAATAAAAAAGCTTTTTCTTATAAAGGATTAATAAATTCTACTTGGAATGGGTTAAATCTGAGATGCTTGAAGTCAGCATTGGAACTATAAATCTGGAACTATGTAGGGAAATCAGAAATTTGTGTAGGAGGCCTCTGCATATAAGCAAATAATTAAAAAAAGATAATAGATAACTTTCATTAATTTTTTTCTTTACAGCCAAACACTCAATATATTTAATTTAGATGACAATTGAAGTCATAGGAGTAGATAAAAAATAAATTATCGAAGAAGAAAGAAAAATGAGCTAATGCGGGATCTTGAATTTAGCATTTTTTGTCTCTTACTATAACTCCAGAATGACCCCTTTCTCACTTATTCATGCTTCCAAAATATTAAGAAATATTCTTTCTTTTTCTGCTCTATAGCCTTATTTGCCTCTTAGTTGAGTTTCTTGATCCATCTTTTCAACAATGGGCCTAATAGCTCCTAAGAATTTCTCCATCCAAAATCATTTTATTTTTTTCATTCTCAAGTGCCAAAATGATCAGTATTGCTAGAAAATGTCCCAGTATATTCCTTAATTTTTTAGCCAGCTATTTTAATAAATCTCTATTAAAATCCTCTTCTGGGAATATATCCTAAGGATCCTGAAACACCAGTCAGAAAGAATACATACACACCTTTATGTTCATTATTTACAATAGGCAAGATCTGAAAACAGCACAAAGTGCCCATCAAATGAGGAGGGGGAAAAAAATAAATAAAGCTGTGGTACATTTACACAATGGAATACTATGTGGCTATTAAAAAAACAACAACAAAACAACAACAACAACAACAACAACAAACAGAAGAAGAAGGAATTCTTGCAATAGCATGAATGGAACTAGAGAGCATTTTATGCTAACTGACAATCTGCCCAAGTAGGTTGTAATTCATTGAGGCAAGATTATTTTATATTCTCTCAGAACCTAAGTCAGTATTTTGTGTATATGAGCCAAATAATGTTGGAATAATGCTTATAAACAATGGCAAATTAAAGGCAGCTGAAAATAAGTGTCGAGTACAAATACCATGTGGTAGCTAAAATTAAAAGTTTTACTATTTAGACTTTTTCTAGATCAAAGACCCAAGGAACAAATAATCATGGGAAAACTATGCACCGGATAGTGTTTATTCCAAGCTGGGGCTCTATCTTCAAATTTCAAAGCAATTCCCTAATGGAACAGACTTGCCCAAGTGAACTTGGTAACTAGACAGAGCATTCCTTCGCAAGGCTAGTGAAAACTTCCAAGAGTCATTTATGTTGGAGGCAGTATGGGAGTCGGGGGCGGGAGGAGGGGGGAGGGGCAGAAAAACAGCAAAATATCAATAGCTAGGCTTATCAGAGAAAATCAACACCCTCCATCCTCATTTTATTTCTCCCCTATTTAGCAATTGTGCCAGAAAAGAGAGAGCACCTTGCCAGGGCTGATCCTGAGCGATGAACAGGTTACTCTGACACAGGTTTCCGTGAAAGAGAGGCTATAAAAGCAGTCCTGTTTGCCTGCCTCCTTGGCTTTTTACTGTAACAGCACCTTGAATTCAAATTAACCTCTAGGTGTGATCAGCAGGGTAGTTATCCTTGAGAAAGGATAGCTTCCACAAGGTTGAGTCTTTAAAGACTAAACAGGAATTCTAGCAACTCCCCCTTCAACCCCCATCAGACTTATTTGGACAAGTCAAAGTCGGGGCTGCCGCCTTCAGCAAGGTCCCCTCAGAGGCCCTGACCTTTCAGAGAATCCTCCTTACAGACCTTCCAACCAAGTCCCATCCTTCCCCACACACCCACACAAGCACAGGACTTTTCATCTTTTTGCTCACAAAACTCAACCAGTTAGCATGGCTGCTAATAAAATGTCAAGATCTTGGGCCATGGGAGTGACCCCTTTTCTTAAGGTTGTGTGAAAAGGATGGAAAGGAAAGGGCTGCTCCTCTCAACTTGCCTTAACTAACTTTGATTCTCTACTTCCCCATTACATTTTGGGGAACTACTGCAAACCAGCTTTAATCCTTGAAGTATTGGATTTTCTAGGGCAAGCCTCTGAATGGACAATTTAGGAAAGCATTGGTAATCTGGACTAAGCAGTGTCCTCGTGGTCCTCTCAGTGACAGAAAAGGAGTTCAGGTTATAAAGTTCTATGGAGAGCTCGAGGCTAAGCAGAGGGTGACAGCAGTAAGTATGCATTCATTTAAGATTTATGAGAGTTAATGGAGAAAGAATAGTCTGGTCTAAGCATTACTATGTGCTTGTCATTTTAGACATCTTGGTGGTGAGAATCTGAAATTTTCTGGGGGGAAAAGTCAATCTAGTCTTTTGGGATGTTTAAGATATTTGGTAAATATTCAACAGCTGTATCAAGGGATATGGATTAATCATTTCAACCTTAACTCTAGGCTTTGTTTTTAATCCTGCTTTTCATAGCTGTGAAATACAGTGCCTCCAACTCTACTGAAATATTTTGTTTGTTTTGAAATTTTGACCCACCCCACCCCAATTTTCAAATAGGAATTGTACCAACAGGGGAAGTTTATAGAACTGCAGAAACTTTACTGTTGAAACTCTCCTATTGTTATTTTTTTTTCTCCATTAGAAATTTAGAGCATTTGTTAATAAAATCTGTAATATAATATAAATAAAACAAAAGTATTTTATGCATCCTAATTATTTAACTAGTTTGGTCTCTTCTAGCTTTAGGTTTGCTCAGAAATCCAGCAGCTTTGAAATATATAAGTAAAAGATTTTAAGAAAATATATTTTCAATGACAAAAATTAGACTGTTTTTCTTTTAGCAAAAAGCAGCTACCCAAGAACCCTTATATTCTCTCCAACATAGTTAACCTTTAAAACTTCATTTCTTGGAAATTGAAATGCAATATGTCTGCTGAGTAAATTAAAAAACAACAACCACAACCATTTGGGGAAGAGCGGGAGGTGAGTGAAACATCAGGACTTTTACAAGCCTCAGTGCAGTGGGCTCCAGATCCCATAAGGGAGCCCCTACCACTTTCCTCCTCCCTCCCTCCACCCAGATGGCTTCCTTGTTACACATGGGAAAAGCATTTATCCTTTGTGCTTGACTAAAAGCAGAATTTGTTATAGAACATTACCTTCTCCAGGTAAGGTGTGAGGGAGACAGTTCCTAGGCTCCTGAGTAACATCGCTTGCAAAGTAGAGGCCCATTAAGCCCTGAGTAAATTGGATATTCCTTGGAGGACCATCTGTGATACGAAGTTGAAAGTACCAGCACAGAGCATATTCCCGACATCTCATAGCCACAGTTCTTATAAGAACAATTTTTGATATCTAAAGAACTCACACAACTATGAAAGAAAAATCCAATTAAAATAATGGGCAGAGGATCTGAATAGGTATTTCTCCAAAGAAAACATATAGATGGCCAAAAAGACATGAAAAGATGCTCAACAGCACTAATCATCAGGGAAATGAAAATGTATAAAATGACAATGAGAGATGAGCTCACTTCTGTTAGAATGACTATTATAAAAAAGATAAGAAATAGGTCATGGTGAGGATGTGGGGAAAAGGGAATCCTTTTGCACTGCTGTGGGAATGTAAATTGGTGCACCATGGAAAACAGCATGGGGTTTGGTCAAAAGTAAAAAATAGAGCTATTATGTGATCCAGTAAATCCACTTATGGGTATTTATTTCAAAAAAATAAAAGACAACAATTTTAAAAAGTTATATGCACTATGCTGTACACCTGAAACTAATACAAGGTAATAATAATGTAAACTAATTTAAAAAAATTAAATTGTAAAAAAAAAAGAAAACTTAGTTATAATAATTGTCTTTATAAAAAAAAAAAAGGTATATGCATCCATGTGTTTATTGCAGTCCTGTTTATAATAACCAAGATACGGAAGCAACTAGGTGTCCAGATGACGAAGATGTGGTGTATGTGTGCAGTGGAATGTTATTTTGCCATAAAAAAAGAATAAAATGCTGTCATTTCTTACACCATGGATTGACCTTAGGGTCTTTGGCTAAATGAAATAAGCCAGACAGCAGAAGACAAATACTACACGACCTCACATGTGGAATCTAACACACAAGCAAACAATCTGAGCTCATGGACACAGAGAAAAGATTGGCAGTTGCCAGCGGCACAGGGATAGGGGTTACGTAAAATGGATGAAGAGGATCAAAGGTACAAACTTCTAGTTATGAAATAAATTAAGTCAGAGATGTAATAGTGACTACAGTTCATAATACTGTATTTCATATTTGAAAGTTGCTAACAGAATACATCTTAAAAGTTCTCATCACAAGAAAAAATGTGTAACTATGTATAGTTATGGCCATTAACTAGACTTAACTGTGGTGATCATTTCTCAATGTATACAGACATCGAATTGTTTTGCATGCATGAAACTAATATAGTGTTACATGACAATTATTTTTCAATTAAAAGAAAGGGTTCTGCCTCCAGGCATCTATCTCTTCATTTAAAAATGAAAATAAATAGATATTTTTTGTTTGTTTGTTTTTCTTACTTGCTCATTTGTTGCTTTCAGTTTTATATCCCACACAAGTGAAATCCTATGTTTCTTTACTTTTTCTGATTTATTTTGCTTAGTAAGATATTCTCAAGATCTATCCATGTTGTCACAAACAAAAATAATAGACAATAATATGATAATTACTAGAGGGAAGGAGTGTAGTAAAAGTTTCAAAATATGGTGATGGAAGTTTTGACTTTGAGGAGTGGGCACACAATACAGTATTTAAATGATGTATGATAGCATTGTATGCTTGAAACCTATATAATTTGATTAACCAATGACACCCCAATAATTTTAAATAAAAAATAATACATTTTTAAATGTAAAAAGAAAAGAATAAGTATATGGTTAGAGGTTTGACTAAAAGCATTAATGAGGATTATTTCACCTTAGTTCTCAAACATTTTTTAAGTGTGAGCTTGCTACAGAAATCTTTAGTTCATGTTTCTATAATTTCTCTCAAAATATAGGCAATTATCTAATTTACTGAATCACCAGTGACTTGCATGTGTGAAAGAAAAAGGCCTATAATTAAATAGTATATAGTTTGACAGTCGAAAGACAAGTACCCTGAAGGGCTGGCAGCATTATCATATATGAACTGCAGTCTTCCAGGTTATTCCCTGCCTTTTGTTTTAGGAAGAAAAGTGTTTATGAAGCATAGCAACAGGAAGTCACAGAGTGAGAGAATTTTGTTTAACATCTGCCTGTCAGCTAACAGCACTACTGTGGGGAGACTGGCAGCGTCTTTTGGCATTTAAACAGGAGTCCCTGTGTTTATCAGTAGAGTCAGTCTAAGACATTTTTCCATGCTATTGAGGATGTACATACTGCACAATTCAGGAGAAAATTGTCTTTTCCTACCACTGTCTTGTATTTATTTGTTTATTTTAAAAGATATTTTATTGATTTTTACAGAGAGAAAGGGAGACAGATAAAGAGTTAGAAACATCAATGGGAGAGAAACATGTATCAACTGCCTCCTGCACACCTCCTACTGGGTATTGAGCCTGCAACCCAGGACCTTTCAGTCTGCAGGCCAATGCTCTATCCACTGAGCCAAACTGTGCCCACAGTCACAAGTTGGTGGTACCTAGTCCCCTGAGCCCCATTGGGGTTGCAGGTGCGAGGGGCTGCCCGACACACCTAGGGGCGGGCCTGGCCATGCTGCGCACCAGCCTCCAGAGTCCCCCAGTCTCCTCAGCCCTTGGGCCACACAGGGCCAGCCTGAGGTATAGGCAAACCTTAGATGGCGCAGCTGCCCAGATGCCCAGGGCCACCCTAGGCTCAGATAACCAGGGCCGGCCGAGGCTTGTGCTGTCAGCAGTGGCAGCAGCAGAGGTCTGATGGGGATATCACCTTCTCCTGATTGCAGGGTTGCCTTCCACTTCTGAGGGCTCCCAGACTGTGAGGGGGCAGGCCAGGCTGAGGGACACCCCATCCAGTGTATGAATTTTCAGGTACTGGGCCTCTAGTGTATATATAGAAAATATGACACAAATTCTGAGTCATATAGTCTATGTTGTAGAATTGAGTTTTCCATTGTATTTTGTCTTTTTTAAACATTCTGATATTACAGTTTTTCAGTGTATTTTTTTTTAAAGATACAGTCTTCTCTAGGAAAGAAGAAAAATAGACTAGAGTGTCAATTTAACTAGGAAAGATCCAGGCATTTAATTTTCAGGGCCGGCACAAAAAAAGATATTTTCTGTTTAAGTTATCTTAAAAGTAATATATTTGGTTGTTTATGGTTGAGTTTTATTTTTAAAAGACATATTTGAGAGTTTATGGAAATTGATCACTGAAATCAGCTATCTCATTGTCCCTGATTAAAATTATCAACACATTCCTAGGAGCAGTTTTTAATGGAGATTAATTTATAAATGATAAAATGCTCATCAGTTCATCCAGATCAAATATACAGATGGAAAAATGGTGAAAATGATACTATTTGAATAATCAGAATTATTTCAGATTAAAATAAATCTGCTGCCATTTAATTTCATGTATACATAAATAAAATTTATCAAGTATTACCTGTAAATTATTTGGTAAAATTTGTATATAATTACAACCATTTTACAAGAGTAAAAAAAAAAAATTAAATCCAATGTATTGGGGTGACATTCATTAATAAAATTATTCAGGAAGAGATGAATTTTAGGAACATTATTGTTAACTTTTACTCATATGAATACATGAATTAGTGTGTAGTTGGGAAGTAGAACATGGATAATCATGGGAGAGTCCCATGCTCATAATGCAAACACACATGGTAGGAAACCATTTATCAATTTTTCTTTTTAAAATGTTTGTCTTTGGCTCCAGTTCAAGATAATGACATAAAAAGATCCTGAACTGGTCTCCTCCCAAGGAAACACTGAATCTATAGCTATATATGGAACAATTTCCTCGGTGCGGGGAGGGGGACCAAAAAAAACTAGCAAAGCAACTCCTTTGTATTGGGCAAATAAGAATAAAACCACCTCCAAGCAGCTGGAAAAGGCTGAAACACAACCATGGCATAAATTGCCCCTCCACCCCCAGTGTGGTGACCCACAATTGAGAGAAAAGTCAATACCCAGAGCTCATCCCTGAAAAGCTAAAGGGATCATATCCCACCCACATTAAGTGCCCCAACTTTTAAGAACAACTGCCTCTGAGAGATGATCCCACAAGCATCTATAATAGCTTAAAAACCAACAGGATCAGGACCATGTGACCCACGGGGCTGTGGAGAACTGGGGAAAGGCTCTTAAAAGACTTAATTGCAGACTCACTCACCCCGGGACCCAGGGCAGAAGCAACTATTTGAAAAGAACCCAGATTTTATGTGAAAGAGGTTCATTTGCTCTGTGTGGTGATGGATGATAGGACTTACCGTGGCGATCACTGCACAATATATTCAAACATTGAATCACTATGATATAGACCGACAATTAATATAATATGTCAATTATACCTCAATTAAAGAAAAACAAACATCACTCTTAGGTGTTGGTCCTGAGCAACAGGGTAAATGGTAGAGTCATTTTCTGAGACGGAAAATAACCTGGGAAGAAACAGGCAGGAGGCTGTAATTAAGACTTCTTTTTCAAGATGCCCACTAGGCATCCATGTGCTGGTCGGTTAAATGAGTTAAAACTTTAAGAAGGCCAGAGACAGAAGTATACGTTTGAACCCATCATGTTATTGGTAGGGTTTTAGCATCATGAAATGGAATGATATTACCCAGGGAGCGAGCATGATGAAGTGTGGGCAGACGGCTCTTTTAAAGAGTTTTGCTGTCAGAGAAGCTCTCAGCAGAGGAACCGCCTACACACTCACTGAGCACCTGTGATGAGTGATGACCTGGATGCACTGAAATAGGCCTCAGGTGATGAGAAAAGTCATTTCTGAAAATGTGGGCCAAAAGGCCTTTTTTTTCCCCTCTTAAGAAATAAAGCATCAAAAACCAGCATTCCCAATTCTAGTTGTTCATCCAATCATGTCACACAATTTTCTAAAAATATTAAGTTTCTTACTTAAAACATTCTCTGACTAGAAGATTCTAATACACCTCTTCAATCTATTGCTTAAATATTCACAAATATTATTTTTAAAATTTCACCACGATTTTGAAAACCATGTCTCCCAGAAAACATAGCAGGGCATGAGAGGAAAGAACCTTAATTATTAAGTAGATGGAGCTAAGGAAAACTCGAATGGCATAGGCTTGATTTTACTTCAAGTGTTAAAATGAAATACAAAATGCATACAAAAGTTGAGAATTCCCTGAGCAGAAAAAAAAATTTAAGCCACAAAATGAAATCTAGCTTATTTTATCAATTTATCTAAACTTAACTTAGGTTATTTCTTATAAATGCCTCTGACAATTATAAAAGAAGCTGAAGTCACCTTCTTAAGGGTCCTGTGAGATAATCACTTTTAACTAATCCCCTACCGTCTGGGGATTCCTATTATAAACCAACTATTTTTCAAGATTAAACAGCCTTCCTCTTCACTTCATTATCCGTTTTGTACTTCATGGCTCTGAGCTTCATGCCAGTTTTTCTTTTCCTTGACTCTCAGTTCCCACACTGTCCTCATATGCACAGTGAACCCACACTAAATACTGTTTATTAATTTGGTGGCTTAAATTTTGCTATTTCTGGATTTTTAAGATAACAATTAGATAACATGATAAAAAACACAAATATTCTTCCCAACTTCTGGATAAAGATCACAATAGAACAGGTGCTTACTTTTGTTCTCTTCTTAATTCTTGCTGAGACCACAGTATGGATTTAAGACTTTATACCAAAAGGAAGAAAAGAATAAAACAGCAGCACAATTTTTAAAACTAAACTGTAAGGAAAATAAAAAGCCAATTTACCAGGTTAAGATGCTGGATCCCAAAGCAATTGCAGGGCAAACTCAGAAACAGCCTAATTTATAGCACAGACACTGATACCTGATAATCATAATTAAGTATTCGTTGTACCTGAGGTAGAGGTGGAGGTGAGGCTACAAAGATTGCTCAAGAAGCCCTGGCCAGTGGGCTCAGTGATCAGAGCACTGGCCCACACACTGAAGGGTTGAGGGGTTGATTCCTGGTCAAGAGCATAAACCTGGGTTGTAGGTTCTATCCCCAGTTGGGACACATGCAGGAGACAACAAATTGATGTGTCTCCCTCACACTGATGTTTCTCTCTCTCTCTCTTTCTCTCTCTCTCTCTCTCTCTCTCTCTCTCTCTCTCTCTCTCTCTCTCTCTCTCTCTCTCTCTTTCTCTCTCTCTCTCTCTCTCTCCCTGTCTCCCCCCCCCCCCCAATCCCTTTCCTCTGTTCCATGATCTCTAAAATTCAAAGGAAAAATATATCCTCGGGTGAGGATTAACAACAACAACAAAAATTGCTCAAGAAGCTGTTAGTGCCTAAATACCACCCCCTACTTCATGAAGCTTGATGCCTTTCTCTCTCCAATCCTGGCAGAGAGGAGGGAGAAAGTCAGGCACAGTGAAGGAGAGGAGAAGCATACTGACAAGAAGTGAATTGAGTATTTACATACAGAATGCTGAGTACACTTCAAATATATAAGTATACCTGTCTGCATGTAAGAATTAAATAAAATTCTTAGATGGAAACTTAGGTGGAAAAATTCATAATTTTGAATTAGATAACTTCTTAAATATGACACCAACTTCACAAGCAATCAAAGGAAAAATAGATAAGCTACTTAAAGTTTAAAAATTTGGACTTCAAAAAGACACTATTAAGAAAGCAAAAAACAACTCAGAGTGGAAGGAAATATTTGAAAATCATGTATCTGATAAGAGGCTAGTATGAGGAATATATAAAGAACTATCAGAATTCAACAATGTAAAGAACTCAATTTTAAAATGGGCAAAGGATTTGAAGAGACATTTCCTCAAAGATATACAAATGACCAGTAAGCACATGAAAAGGTGCTCAACATCATTGGTCATTAGGGAAATGCTAATCAAAACCACAATGAGATGCCCCCTGGGATAGCTATAATAAAAATAAACAAGTTTTGGTAAGAAAGTGGAGAAATTGAAACCCTCAAACACTGCTGAAATGAATGTAAAAGGATTATTCCACTCCTCTGTATGCAGCCAAGAGATATAAATGCAGAGGTGCACAGAAAAACTTGCATGTGAATGTACATAGCAGCATTATTTATAACTTTAGTTAAAAATAAGTTTATTTAGCCCTGGCCAGTGTGGCTTAGTTGATTGAGTGTAGTCCTGTGTATCAAAAGGTTTGCCCAGGTTGCAGGTTCGATCCTCAGATGGTATGTATACAGAAGGCAGCTGGTTGATGTTTCTCTCTCTCCCTCTCCCTTCCTCTTTCTCTAAAAACAATAAAATCATATTTTAAAACACTGTTTATTTAAAAGATTACGTAATATGCTATACTACAATTTGCATAATAATTTTCCAGTTATTGGTTATTTAGGTGGTTTCTAGGTTTTTACAATTATTGGCAATCACAATATTTGACAAAACCTTTGTTTGGTTTTCTGATTTTTTTCTTTAGACTGAATTTCAAGAAATGGAATAATTGTAGAAATAATAAATTGAAGGAGTTTTAAAAATAAATATTGCAAAATCATTTTTCAGAGTTTTTCAATACACATTTTTACCAACTGTGTAACAAATTTACCATTTACTTTCAACCTTGTAAGCATTATGCATTCTCATATACATATTTTTTCTTAAGTGCTGAGGAATATAAAAGCATAAATATGCAAATGTTGCTTTTAAGATGCTTTCAGTCTAGTGGGAGAAATAAGTAAATGTTTTGTATACAAAACAATGTACAGAGGATTTTTTCATGGATGTTTCCAAATTTGAGTGTCAATATCTTCTATTATCTCTCATTCCCTTTTGTGGTAGATGATAATATATTTAATTATCTTTCATTTGTGTGATGTATTATATACTGTGATTACTATTTAAATTGTGTACTTCCTCTTTTGTAAATTTAATATATACCTTCCACATTTACAAAGGAAGACTTTTAATTTTCTCCTAGAGATATATATCTGGTGATTTATAGTTTTTAAGAAATAATTTCTTTCTCAAGATATTTAAACAGATTATTATATAACATTGCTACTTGTATCATGATTCTTTTAAAAATCATCTCCATATCCTATCTAATAAAAGAGTAATATGCAGATTGACCATCACTCCAACACACAATATGGCTGCCCCCATGTGGTCAAAGATCCTGCCCCCATGTGGACACAAGATGGCCACCATAGATGGCCAGCAGAGGAGGACAGTTGGAAGGGACCAGGCCTGCAAGGAAGGGCAGTTGGAGGTTATCAACCCTATAGGGGAGGACAGTTAGGGGTGACCAGGCTGGCAGAGGAGGGAAGTTAGGGGCAAACAGGCTGGCAGGGGAGCAGTTAGGCATCCATCAGGCTGGCATGGGAGTGGTTAGGATGATCAGACTGGCAGGCAGAAGTGGTGGGGAAATCAGGAAGGCAGGGAGGCGAGCAGTTGGGAGCCAGCAGTCCTGGATTGTGAGAGGGATGTCCCACTGCCTGTTTAGACCGTGATCGGGCCTAAACGGGCAGTTGGACATCCCTCAAGGGGTCCCAGATTGGAGAGGGTGCAAGTTGGGCTGAGGGACATTCCCCCACCCCCGTGCACAAATTTTGTGCACCAGGCCTCTAGTATGTTGATATAATCCAAGTCTTCTTTATATATTTTCTGCTCATAAATCCTTATTCTTAATCAGATTTTCCAGTTTTGCATTTTAAGTTTAAAGAATAATTTTTTCAATTGTACTGAATTTTAGTGTACTAATTTAGTATTTCATACTGTTTAGGATTTTTCCTATTCATGAAGTTCATTTAAAAAAAATACATTTTAGATTCTTTAGTTGAGTACCTTTTCTATTTTATTAATTATGTATTTGATTATTAGAACTTTTTTTTTAATTCATGATATTTTTCAAGTTCAGAGATAAACACAGAGAATAATATGACAGCCTATTACATGTAATTATCATTCAATGTTATCAACTTAAAAATGTTTTACAGCAATTGCTGTAGATAATTAAGTTTAAAAAAAGAAGACTCAGTTTGCAAGGGCGGCCTCACAAGACACAGCAAACTGAGTGACAACAGAAATTTGTCATCTCACAGCTCTGGGGCCAGAAATCTGAAATGATGGTGTCAGCAGAGCCATAGCCCCTCTTAAGGTGCTTGGGGCGGATCTGTTCCCCACCTCCTAGCTTATGGTAGTTCCTTGGCTTGTGGCAGCAGAGCTCCCATCTTTACATGGCATTCTCCCTGTGTGCATGGCTCTGTGTCCGCATTTCCCCTTTGTCTAAGGACACTAGTTATATTGGATAAAGGACCACCTATTCAGTCTGACCTCATTTTAACTTAACCAATTAGATTCGCAGCAACCCCATAAGGTCATACTCTGGGGTACTCTGAGGTCAGGACTTCAACAGAAAATTTGGAGGGAAGAAAGTGTGACCCATAGCAATGACAAATTTCACCGAAACCTGTTAATCCTTCTTGAATGATGTTTTCCCTTCCACCTGAGTTTTTAAAATCTTTTCTGATATTTCTCATATGAATAAATCCATGAATAAGATATACTTGTTTGGCATATTCTCAATTTTTATATAAACTATATAATAAAAGGCTAATATGCAAATTGTTCCTTCAATGGGGAGTTTAACTGGGAGTTCAACCAGGAATTTGACCAGGGGGCGGGGCCTGCCTGGCAACCACCCACAACCCTTCTCCCTAGCCAGGCGGGCCTGATCTGCCCCAACAGGGGCTAGCCAGATGGACTCCATGCATGCATGATTTCATGCACCAGGCCTCTAGTTACATTATATTTATCATGCAATGTGTTTTTTGTTCAATATTTTATTTTAAGATGCATTTATGTGTTTATAATCTGTTTTCTATATTCATTCCGGATATTATTGTCTTACTCATTTTTTACATTGTCTTCTCACTTTTATGACTTTTCTTAACTCTTCATTCCTGGTTGTTTTTTGTTGTTGTTTTGGTACAAAAGTCTTTCATTTTAATGAAGTAACATATACAGCTTTAAAACTTAGGTGTACTCTTGGGACATTTTTTTTTTTTTTTTAAGAAAAGCTTATATTGAAATCATAAATTTGTTCTTTTTTTCTAAAATCTTCTTTTCAAAGCTTTTAATCCAATTAGAAAGTGTGTGTGAACAATGTCTCAATCTATTTTAATATTTTCCCATTTGTATAACTAATTACCTTGGTGCTGTGTTTGATTGGCCTATTCTTTCCACACCAAAATGTGTTTTATTCATGCCTCAATTTTTCACATATATTTGAAAGACTGTCCCTTCACTATGTTTATCTAAACCAAATTATCTTAACTGCCATGACATTAATAGTATAAGTTGCTATTTTGTAGAAAATAGCAAATACTTTTGTCATCTTTCAAAATAACCTTAGCTATTTTTTTGTACATGTCTATTTTTTATGTCAGCTTGTCCTGTTCCATGAAAGCCCTTCTTTGAATTTTGATTAGAATTGCTATGAATTTATAGATTGAGGACAATTTGACATATTCAAGGTACTGAGTCTTTTTATACAAAAACACTTTATTTATAATCACCACTTGGAATGTTCTTTTATGTTTCTCAGTGTTTTAAAACTTTTTCCACTATGACTGTGCATATGAAATTCATTTCTGCATCTCTTATTCTGTGAACAGTATATTTGCCAACTTGATATTTGTTAGCATATAGAAAATAGCATTAATTTTTATATTCTGTTACAATTTTTTCCAACTAAAAAAAATCTTGCTGAACTTTAATATACTCTTAATATTTATATAAATTCTCATGGGTTTTGTATCAACACAAGTAAACTGCAACTGATTTTTAATTTTAATCAAATAAATGAGTTTAATGCTACAATATTTTTATGCCACAGTGATTGTCCTTTACTCCTTTGAGCTAATGTTTCCTTTTTACTTCTGATGAGGTATCTGTTTACCGACTAATATTTTTATTTGCTGGTAATTTGAACATACTCTGTTAGCTTTTTAAAATTTGTCTGTATTACTGACACTCTCATGTTTCAGTACAACATAATTAGATGTGGCTTTTTCTTATCTTCACTGATCCTGCTTGGGAGTTACAGTAAAACTTTATTAAGGATTTCCTATTAGGTATTTGTTTGAGCTTTTCAAGCTATTTTGCAAATCATTTAAGTTTTCTGTCCCTTTGTACTGGGTGTCTGGTGTCATCCTCGTCACTAATTCTCTTGTATTGAGTCTGATGGAATATTTACTTCAGTGAATGTAATTTTCATTTTCAATTTATCTTACTGCTTCTTCATACACACTTATTTTTGTTTCATTTCTATGTACTTTTACTTTAAAATGTCTTATTCATTTTAATGATTACCATGGCTTCATGTGTGTCTTTCAGGATATTGGACACACATATTTAAATTTATATTGACTAGTCCATAAAATTAATCTCACCTGCAGTCAGTTATAGTGGGTAGTGGGAGTAGTCTGTCCTGAATTGCATGCAATAAAGGGGTATATGACTTTAGAATATTTAAAATCAATTCTTCAAAACAAACTTAAACTTAATATTCTTATCACCATAGAACAGTGTTTCTGAACAACATCAGTGAGAATGACCAAGAGATCCTTACTGATGCCCTCAGCTTCACTAAACTTTAGACAGATTTCCTTCTGACAATAGCCCCTTGAATCATCTTGTTTTGGAGTTTCTCCCCTTTGGGTTATAAATCTTCTCTTAGCCTCTTGCTATTTTGTTCTTGGGAGTCATGACTTTGAAATGCAATCATAAAGAAAAATTGAGCCCATATCTCCCAGTTTTTGTAGGAGGGAAGGAGCCTAACTTTGATAAGTGCCAATTTTCAAACTCAGATGGCATAATCACTTTGGTCAAGCTCCCTGCAAACCAACACCTTCCAGTGCTTTCCCGTTAGCTTATCTGGCACCAAAATCCTCTTCTGAAACCTTTTGTTTCAGCCAAGTTTGGTTCTATTTCTCTCTCCTATTGCAATTCTCTTGAATAAAGGTTTTCTTGCCGGTTTAACTCTGTAGTACAATCATTTCTTGGAAGTTCAAAATGCTCTGCTCCCACCATCACCTGAAGCACTCTACTGTTCTTATTAAAGGAAATTATATTCTCGTTCTTGGCTGTATTTGTCTTTCTTAACATAAAGTATTCTTTTACCATTTAGTGTTTAGGACTTTTATTCTTGGATTAGCTATGCCATTCAGTGTGCTAGTTTCCTACTGTATATCCTTTATCTTTTCTTCCTTATTATTTGTTGCGTGTGGCTATATTTTCAATTTTTAAAAAAATGCCTTCCAGATAGCAAAGACCAGGTAGCTAAATTCCAGACAATGAGCTTTCTGGATAATGAGAGAGGGAGTGGGGAAAGTTTACTCCCCAACCTGCTTTCTTGACAAAATAATAAACCATACCTTTAAAGTCTGCTATATTTAGATTTTCTGTTACATTCAGCTGAACTCAACTGATAAACTAACTGATACAGCTTCCACAGCCCATATATTATAAGCTGCCACAAGGAATTACTCCCTTGAAGGATAAAGAATTGCAGTTTGAAGAAGCTATTCTGTTTTGTTGCAAATGGTGACATGAGTGTAGGCCACTGACTGTGTTTCACAATGATGCATCTCCCTACTAGTTAGTCGATATTCTTTGCTTGAATTTACAAAGAATTGATTTCTTTTAAGGTACTTTTCAGATACCTGAGACCGGCATTCACCAAGGTTTTTTTTTTTTTTTTTTTTTTTTAGAACAAAATTAAACATACAAAGTAGCAGTAAGTCTGCACAGCAAAGAGAAGGAGACAAGATAGTAGCTGAGTGGCATCCGGAGTGAGAGAAGAGGAATAGCAGACTGACCCGAGAGTGGTCCTGTGCACGTAATGGAGTCTATTAGCTTGTAATAAGATCAGCTCATTATCTTGCATTACAAGGTATTTTAAAATGCTATTTTCTTTTTGGATAGACAGTAGTGCTTTCACTCAATTCCCTCCAGCAGACACAGATGTGCAAGTGCATTACTCTGCATGCTCAAATTTCTAACCATAAGGGAGAACACTGAGAGTAATTCACATTGACTGATCATCAGGCTTACTTGTTTTTCCCTCATAAAATGTACATTTTCTTTGTTCCAGGCTTTGGTTTCCATATTTCATTATTAACTAGCATTCTTCTGATGTCTAATATATATTATCTACCAGCAAGTGAAGAAGTACTCTTTTTAATATTAACCGTTAATACTAATTAATAGTAATATTAATTAAGTGCCAGTTATATGTTTAGCATTCCAGATAAATAATACACTTGTGGGAAAAATAATTACTGCTGACTGAAACTCAATTATTTAATTCTTATCAATTTGGAAACACTTGCCTGCCTCCCTTGCAAAATGTGGTTTCCAATAGAGGGAGAAAAAGCAATTTGAAATAATACATACCATTGCTTCCAATTCATATTTCTGCAAGTGAGTATTTTGGTGAAAAGCTTGATTTAAAAGATACAAACTAAAAATTTGGAATGAAAATAATGGAAATAGTATGTCCTAACAATTATGACATGTATTATTTTTAAAAGTATATGTCTCAAAAATTATATCCTATACAATGATCAATGTTTCCTATAACAAAATATTTGATAGGAGAGTATACCATGGAAAAAACTTATGAATCGGGATTTGGATTTACTAAGTTATAGGGTAGGCCATTGCTTCCCGATATCACTTGAGGACATCTTTGTACCCAAAGATTCTCTCAAATGCCCACATGATACCTTGTTAATGGAAATGTCACTGCTGACATATTCACATAACTCACAAATCAAGAGGAAGCTTGGAGAAACACTCTGCATCAGAAACAAAAGGAGTTAAATCTCAACCAAGTTTCAGCCACAGAAACGTGTGCTTTGGACATGTGGAAGATTGCATTATGTTCTCTCATTTCTCCATTTCCATAAGATTACATTGTAAATTCATTTCCTTGCCATGGTCTTTTGGATAAAATATATATGTCCTCTTGAATTTGGGCTTGGTCACGTGACTTGCTGTGGCCAGTGGGATGTTAGTAGACATGATATAGTAAAGGTTTGGAATGTGCTTGGAATGTACATGCACCAGATATTCCACTATCCCAGAAAAATGTGAGCCATATGGAGAAGACCTTCACATGGGGCATGGCCTGGAGCCAAGGCCAGCTGAGCCCCAGTTAACATGTAATGCATGAGTGAGAACAAATGCTTTTGCTATGTGCCACTGAGATTTTTGTTCATTGTACAGTAAAGGCTGAATGACATAGAAAATCAATGCCCCCAACACTACTGGACACTGACAGCCATAGATGTTGCTAAAATAATTGCAATAAATCCCTGTACTTTCCTGATTTTCTTCTCAAGTGTCAAATTCCCACATAAAAATAGGTAATTAGACATTAGCTTTCAAAAGGCAATATAGCTACTTCTGCTTTCATATTGTGGGTGAAGTTCTGTTTTCCAAATATTTAAGGGTTATTATAAAATAAGAAGAGCATTTCACCACTGGCTATCCAAATATTTACTACAATGCTCAAGTGAAAGCTGTAGACATAGGAAATAATCTTAACATCCTATTTAATAAAGTAGTAATATGCAAATTAACCATCACTCCAACACACAAGATGGCCACCCCCTGGTGGGCATAAGATGGCTGTCAGAAGATGGCCAGGAGGGGAGGACAGCTGAGAGGGACCAGGCCTGCAAGAGAGGGCAATTGGGGGCAACCAGGCCTGCAGGGAAGGACAGTTGGGGAACTGGGCCAGCAGGGGAGGGCTGTTGGGGGGGACAAGACCTGCAGGGGAGGGCATTTTGGGGTGACCAGGCTGGCAATAGAGGCCAGTTAGGGGCAACCAGGCTGGCAACGGAGGGCAGCAAGGGGAAATTGGGCTGGCAAGGGAGGGCAGTTAGGAGTGACTGGGCCAGCAAGGGAGTTCAGTTGGGGGTGACCAGGCCTGCAAAGGAAGAGAGTTAAGGGCGACCAAGCTGGCAGAGGAGGGAAGTTAGGGGAAATAGGACTGGCAGGAGAGCAGTTAGGTTGGTGACCAGGCTGGGAGGCAGAAGCAGTTATGGGGCAATCAGGCAGGCAGGCAGACAATTGGTTTGGAGCCAGTAGTCCTGGATTGTGAGAGGGATGTCTGCCTGCCAGTTTAGGTCCAATCTCAGTAAGCCTAAATGGGCAATAGGACATTCCTCGAGGTGACCCAGATTGGAGAGGGTGCAGGTTGGACTGAGGGATACCCTCTATGCACAAATTTCATGTACCAGGCCTCGAGTGTATATATATATATATATATATATATATATATATATATATATATATATATATATGATTACTGTATCAAAGAGGTTCCTTAATACAATAATTATTACATCCAAAATAATAGTTCAATGTTTATTTGTAAAATCTGGAAAACAAAAAATAATTGCCCTCTTTCCTCCAGGTCTTCTCCAAGCCTTTAAAATGTCAACATACTTTGTTATTCTCCTAAGAAAAAAAAGGCATGGTATGTAAAGCTTTTTTTAAAAAATGACCACAGTGACCTGTTCTTTGGCATTTTCCAAGACTATAGTTCCCTATGACACAAATTGAAAAATACTGTTAGAGGAAATCACAAAACACTTTTGGAGTACAAGGAAATAGTAACTCGTTCTGCCTGTCAGGAGTTGCATTTAGAGAGGAATGCTTGTGAGCAGAATCCAGAATGATATGCAGCACTTCTCCAGGGAAACTGGAGAGAATAGCATTACAAGTGCAGAAAAGACAATCTAATGTGCAAGTCAGATTAATAATAATGCGTTGGGAATTTCGGTAAGTGATACACAAGATGAGTGAGAATGATGAAGTTTTAGATGGTTGTGTTGACAGTTATAGTGAAGGCAACAGAGGCAATGTGGCATGGAGAGTGAGAGTGTGAGCTTTGGTCTTCTGCACATCAGAGATTTATTTACATAAATCTCTAATAAAATATAGAAGGCAAAACAGAGGAATGGATCCAAAACAACTTCTGTCTAAAAGTTGTGAGACTAGATCAGTGGTTGGCAAACGGCAGCTTGTGAGCCATATTTGGCTTTCGAGCCGTGGTTTGCCACTCTGTTGACTAATGAGTTTGCCTACTGCTGACCCAGATTCTTGATTCCAATAATTACAGGCTGTTTTTCCTTGTGATTAGCCCCTATCTCAATGGTGGGCAAACTCATTAGTTAACAGAGCGGCAAACTGCGGCTTGTGAGCCGCATGTGGCTCACGAGCCGCAGTTTGCTGACCACTGGACTAGATAAATAGTAAAGTCATTAATCAGGCTATAGATGACAGAAGAAATTGGTTATAGGAGAAAGAAAATAAATTCCATTAGTTGAATATTGTTCAGTATTAAATAAGTAGAGTCACATTTTTACATGGCAGGCCTTGTAAACAATGAATTACTCTTGAATTTGATATGTTATCACTACATAGTCTAAAAATAGATTAATTCTTTATTATATTGTTTACATTGTTGACTTACATTGAGTTCACAGTCTACTAACCTTCCTATCTTCTTTTCATATGAACATTGGAAAATAATTTTATCTCCTTATTCCAGCTTATTAAAAGATCCTTTAAACTTAATAATTTTATTCACTCCATTTCTGTTTAACTCAGCCTTCTTAGTTCATGAACTTATTTGATAATTATGCCAACTATGTTGACTTATTAATGAATTCATGTTTGTTTCTAGCTATCATCACTTGCTTGGGGGGGGGGAGTTTATAAATTATCTGTTTAATCATATCTTTTAGAGTTTTACAGAGAATTTATATGTTCTCCAGTTGGATTCATTTAGAATTTGCCTTTTTCACCATGTTACAAACAAAATTTGAAAAATCATTTGTTACCTCAATTTTTTTGGCATCACTTCTATTTTTTTCAAGACTTAACTATGATTACTCTTGCTGATTCTATCATTAAATTTATAAATGCCTTAGACATGGCAATCAATTAATTTGGGCTGGGGACTTGACTTCACTTAAAGTGGCTATCTACTTTGAGCATTGTGTCCAAGAGTGTCTAATGTTCTCCCCAAACCAATTCCTCTTGCACAATGGGACATTTCCCAATATTCCCTGAAGTTATGTTTGAATCATGTGACTGTTTTGACCAGTAACATGTAGAGGGACCTCTCTCCCCTCTCTTCCTTTCTGTAGTGAATTTAGGCTTCATGTCCTTAAGATTCCAACAACACAAGATAGAAAGATCCTATAAAGCTGTCACCTGCCAAGGAAAATACCTGACCTACAGTGGACTATAAAACTGTGGGCTTTGGTTTTATCCTGGAATAGTAGTCTGGTCTATCCTAATGGGAAAATATTATTCCCTTTTTAATATGTGATCTTTCTCTTCTATTTTCAAAAGAGTCCCATTATTCCTTTTAAGATTATCTGGGCAGAAGAATTATGAAAGCTTTAGTCAAAATATTTTTTTGCTAAAAGGAATATTTCTAGCAATTTTATTTGCTATCATAAATTTCAAAATGATGCAGTCATTTTCCCCTGAGGGACCCCGTAGTACACAGAAAAGTGTTATGAACCAGTGACCCTGGTTGAGATCACAGTGAGCACTAAAGTAGGTCAATTGAAAGCCTGATGGAAACAGAAGTCTATAATTCTGTGCATGTGCTTGCGAAGGTGTTACTAGAATATTGCTTAGAGATGCAATAGGCAACTTTTCACTTTGATATTTAATCATCAGAAAACAAGAGGAGATTTCACAAGAAACAGCTGCTCTAGAGCTATGTCTCAGGTGTTCAGGCTGAAACTTCACGTCTTGTAAAAAAAAAAAACTGTCAGAATGAATGTGATGAAAGGAGCTGGAGAGGATGGTCATCACTTTGAAAATCAAGTAACAAAAGTAAATTAATGTAAAAAAATTACAAAGATAAGGAAGCAGACTTTTTTGAAAAGATGAAGTTTCCCGTCTGGCAAAGCTGTCTTCAGTTGCTCAGGCATGATTAGCTTCACATTTCACATCTCTATAATGTGGAATATCTAGGTTAGTGAGAGCTATCAATGCTTGAAATTTTCAGTATCATCCAAGTTTTTAACAAATCCCCTTCCTTTATTTTCAAGGATTCCATCTTATGCTAGTCTATCACACCATCCCAGTATTTCCACTTAAATCCAGTATAGATGTTACCTTTATTGTTCCCATAAGTAAAACAAATCAAGATGTATCAGTTACTGTCCTGTTAGTGGAATAGTTTTTGAATGCATTGCTCTATCAGGCTTTTATATTAAAAAGTAGATGATTATTAATGAACTGTCATCTGGATTTAAAAAAAAAAAAGGTGGAGAGATTGAGAAGTGGAAGTTGGTAATTATAAAATAGTCATGGGGATGTAAATTATAGCAAAGGAAATATATTCAATGATATTATAATAACTACTTATGATGCCATTTGGATACTGGAAATACCAGGGAAACACTGTAAAGCATATGATTGTCTAACCACTATGCTGTACACCTGAAACTTATACAAAATAATATTGGATGTAAACTCTAATTAAAAATTTTTATAAAAGAAAAGAAATTATCTATTTTTTTTAAGAAATACAAAAAATTAAGAAAAGATTTTTGATTTCTGATTGAATGCAAGTGTGTGCAGAGGGAGTGGGGAGGACACACTAGCCAACCACATTTCCTATGAAGGCCTTGGCGTGGGATGACATATCTTCCACACTTGTTAACCTCTACACAGGATGCTGCTGCATTGAGCCACATGGCAAGATGTTTCTGTAACCTTTGAGAGTAAGATTCCCACACATTGATATCATATAAGCATGCAGAAGCAATGAAACTCAGGGAAGATTCATGATGTTAAGAATCAAGGAATAAGTGTGTCATACTTTATAAGATACATTTTTCAAAAGATGTTCTGACTCTTAACAGATTCATTTTGAACTGTCTGTGCTTTTAAGGGAAGTTTCATCCTAAAAAAGGTTATGTGTTTATGCTTGCATTGTATTTAATTTTTTCAGAATTTCACATATATGTTATTGAGCTAGATAGATATCATACATATTACTGATAAACATTTCGTAAAAATTTAAAATGTTACCTTACTTAAATATGTCCAACTTTCCAGTGCAGGCTGCATTTACCTCATGATAAGTATCCAGATTTTACTTATGAAAGAAGAATAGAATAAAATGTATTATTGAAAGTTGTATCACCAGCCCTACACACATTTTAAAGAAAAAAAAAGACAGTAACATAGAGATTTCTGTCTGTCTACCTATTCCATTCTTAAATATATATATATATTAGAGAAATATGCTAATTAACTCGACCGGACAGGAGGAGGTTGCATGCGCAGCATCGGGGATGGGGCGGCAGGGGCCTCTGAGCACCTGCCCTGGGGGAGGGCCTGATCAGCAGTGGCTGTGGCTGCTTCAAGGGCCAGAGAGGGAGGCAGGGCAGGACCACGACTCCAGGGTGTACAGCGCCACATGATTTCGAATCACCCACTGGGCTCCTAGTCTCTTAATAAAGGGACTTAGTAATCCCAAAAAATATTTAAAACCTAAATGGCACATTGAGAAAAACTCCCTAACAGTAAGCAAAGTAGAGGTATTAACTAGAGGGCTTGTATGAGTGTAAGGATTCATGAGCATAATATGAATTTAATATTTACAATGACCCATTTTTTCAGTCTTGAAGCTGAACCATAATAACTGATACTCACGTTTGTATTATTTTTTAAAGGAGATAACTTTACATTTTATTTATGTTTATATACACATATAACTAGAATCAGAGCTTTATCGATATCTATATATGAGTATAAATTCCTTAGGCCAATGATCAGAATGTTTTGTTCAATACTCTAAGCATAGTAAATGCTTCATAAACACAATAAATGGACTTACCAAATCAGGCAGCATTTTGCTTGCATTTATTTTTTAAATGCTTACTTTAATTGCCTATTCACATTTTTGTTTGCATAGAATCTGAGCAGCTTAAAGTTTATGACTTATTAACAAGTGTTTGCTTCCTTGCAGATACTCATGGCCATGGCTACACATAAATGCTACAATGATCTGATAGGGTCCTTCTTGGTGGTTTGTGACCCATCTTAGTGATTTGGCTCTATATTATGGAAGAGCTTTCTTAATCCATTTTTAATGGAATGAACTATTTCTATTAAATTATTTCATTTATTATTTAATTATTTCAGATTAAATGTCACCTACTCTGTGAAATGTGGGCCACCTTCTACCTCTTTCTTCCACAAGCAGGATATATTCTCCCCCTCAGCCCTATAGAAATACGCTTTATGAAATATAAGTTAATATTATTGAATTTTCCCTACTCCTAGATACCATCATCAAATGTTTCCTTTATTCATATACACAACTCATCCTACATAACTCAGATACTGAGAAAAGCTCAGGAATATTTCCTCAACTGGTGCTAATGGCATTATAAGACACGCCACATGAATATTCTTTCTTAAATTAAGTTTTAAATGAATATGTGAGCTCAACAGTAATTGCCGCATGCACAAATAAAAATGTTATGCTAGTGTACAAATTCCAAATCTCTTAGACTTTCCAATAATATTACATGTTACTTTAGTGACTTTGTTATTTTATTCTTTTGTCCTTTTCAGAACCAATTTGTGAGATCCTTAAATGTACCCATATCACAGTAAAAGTAGAAATTTAGATACATGCGGTGCAAATTAGTAAATATATCATAACAAAAATGCAAAATGTTCTTTTTTCATACATTGTGTCAATGTATGAAAAATAATTTTGGCTAAAATCCCAGTTTTCCAGTAAAGTCTCAGCATACAGGAAAGGTTAATGAGAGTGACTTCACAGTCTTACTCTGTAAGCAGGGATATATTACACTTACTATCCAAGCTACTGTGGGATTCCACTTACTTTTCATTACATGTAGTTCTTGTATATTGCTTTTGCTTGGCAAGAAGCCATGTTCTTATAATTCTGGGATTGTTTAACATCACTGTTTGTGCTATATTGCATAGTAAATGACATACTAATACAACGAAGTGGTTGATAAAACCAGAAAAATAAGAACATGATTAATTGCCACAGATTTATTAAGCAAAACAAACACTGACAATAAGACTGAGTCAAAACCCGTACTTTAGATATTGCACAGATGTATGCTTGAATGTGATAAGGTCAAAGAAACACATTCTGAGAATGTCAAATGAGTTAATTTGTTTGTTAATTAACAAGAGATCAGTTGTCTCTTTAAAATAGGTATATCCTCTTTTTTTTTTAACTCCTTAAGGTTATGTTATAAAAGAATAAAAATATTATTCTTCAATGTTATATTTTTAGAATTTGTTATTAATTAGTAATTTACCATATCAGTTCGGGATAAATAAATTCAAATCTTAAGTTAATAGAATGAACCTTGGAATTAATATATTACTATGAAATAGTGTATATCACTCTATTTTCACAGGCTTGCTAAACAACTGTACACTAAATTGTAGTCAAATTTCAGTTCCAAAATACTAGCCTCTTTAAAAAAAATAAATAGCTTAAAAGCTATGATTTTTGGCATCTGTATTGACAAGTATGAAGCATCTCCACTATCAATGAAGCAGAGCTGCTCATATCCACAGCTGGAATAGATCTGCTTCTTTAAAAATGAGAAGTAGCAGCTGCAGGGAACATAAATCATTCACTTGATTTGATTTTGCAAACCAAACACATTCTTCATGTTATGATTTAGATCGCTAATTAGACCTTGCATAATCAAAGGAACTTTGAAAAAAATAATTCTAGATTAAGCTCAACTTCTACACCTTCCGAGATCTTATAACATTTTCTACATTTATTAAGACCAGTATATCTCAAACTAAATAGAATGAACAACAAAAGGATGATTTGCAAATAATGTCTCTGGGTGAGTGTGACTAGTGTCAGACTCCTATTATAAGTCAGTAAAGGGAGAAGTCAAAAAGAAGAATATCAATCCATTTATGACAGCTGGGTCTCAAGAACTATGCAAACAAAAAGCATTACTTTTTTATTTATTTTGTATCAGGTGTCAGCAAACACTTTGTTAAGGGTCATAGTAAATATTGCAGGCTTTGTGTGCCATGTGCTTCATGGTGCAACTACTCCATTTTCCTTTTAGGGGAAAAGCAACTATAGGTAATATGTATATAAATGGATATGGCTGTGTTCCAATTAACTTTACTTACAACAACAAATTATGGGTCAGGTTTGCCAAACCTTGGTTTATTTATTTCTCCAAAACAAAAAACAAAAATGATAACCAATGCAGTAGTAATAAGTGTGACTTAAGTGTGACTTTATGTTGTCAAACCAATGCTGTGTCATGTGTATTTCATATCTGATATATGTTATGTATAGAGAGAATCTGCATATGTGCTTTGTATACATATATAAGTATGTGAAAAAATATATCGATATATGGGGAGAGAGAGAGAGAGAGAGAGAGAGAGAGAGAGAGAGAGAGAGAGGAAAAACAAATATATACAGAACACATTTTATAAGGTATATGTGGGATAAGAGGGGGAAATGGAAAACTATTAGGAAACAAGCCAAACCTTGACTAATGATGAAATAAGAGCAACTACATTAGAAAATTCATGAATTGTATTTATTTGTAGTAATTTACATGTAGGTGTTTAATCAATCAACATACATGTTGAGTATTAGTTATGAGCTGACAACCCTCCTGGTGTTAATAGAAATAAAAGAAGTAAATCATTCTTGCCCTTCAGAAAGTCACAATGTAATTGCTATACATGCATATATCACATTAGTACTACAGACAACTGTCATTGAAATTGGGAAGAAAGAAAAAGAATTGGGAGCAATGTGATGGTAATGAAAGGCCCTTAAAAGAAAGTAAGCTTTGAAATGAACTTTTAAATACGAGTAACATGGATTTGGTTTATATGGTAGGGGGTTGGGGGTAGGATATATTATTTAAGGAGGTACAGA
Source organism: Pipistrellus hanaki (assembly GCF_964339955.1). NCBI lineage: Eukaryota > Metazoa > Chordata > Mammalia > Chiroptera > Vespertilionidae > Pipistrellus > Pipistrellus hanaki. The sequence goes on from NC_140505.1 coordinate 122,473,833, forward strand.
ACATAACATGGGTAATGGGTATGAAATTTCAAGTTGTTTCCAGAGCTGAGAGCTCAGAATTTTCTTGATAGCAAACTCTTTTTGAAACTTCATGAACATAATTGAGAGATTTTTAATAGTGTTGTTTATTTTGTTGTACAGCAAATACTATACTTTTTCTTTCATACTATTTTCTTAATAAGTATTGTGAATTAAACAACATAAGAATTAGAAAGTAAAGATAGAGATATATGAACATCCATGTAGTGGAGTAATTACTCCAAAAGGTCAGCCAAGATTTTTCTGGAGATAAATAAATTGTCCTAGACTTGTAGACCATATTAAAATAAAGAAAAGGAGATTAAAATATTTAAGTAGTTTTTCTCATTTCTTTATACATTTTACTCTGAAATCAGACAGGAGAAGACATATAAGCAATATATTACACATACCAACCAGTTTAAGTATAATGTGTACTTCTTTCTCCTTCAGAAGGAAAAGCCAACCTAAAATTTTTATTTTTGATTCTCAAGCACATTTTATTCTCTTACTATTTCTAAGTAGCAATGTTTTGTTGTTGTTGTTTTCAATACTAGAGGCCCAGTGCACAAAATTCTTGCACTGGGAGCAGGGGGAGGCCCTCAGTCCAGCCTGTGCCCTCTTACAGTCCAAGACTCCTTGGGGGATGTCAGCCTGCTTACTTAGGCCCACTCCCTCTGGGGAAAAGGCATAAGCTGGCAGTTGGACATCCCTCTCAGAATCCAGGACCCCTCACTTTTTACTGCCCACCTTCTAGGTGCTCCTTACCGCTCACTCACTACTCCCTCCTTAGCGCTGCCACAGAGGCAGGAGAGGCTCCCAGCACCACGCCTGCACTTGCCAGCCATGGGCCGGCTTCTGGCTGAGCAGCGCTCCCCCTGTGGCAGTGCACTGACCACCAAGGGGCAGCTCCTGCAGTGCGCATCATAGCAACCGGTCATTCTGGTCATTCCACCACAATGGTTGCTTAGGCTTTTAATATATAGGTAGTTTGTGAAATTCATTAATGCTAGTATATACAGCAGTAGGTCATTTTATTATATAGTACAAATATGCTACGCTTATGGTTATTATAACATTGCTTCTATGCATCTCTCCTTGTGCAAATAGTGTCTCTAAACCAGGGGTTTTCAACCTTTTTCATCTCACAGCACACATAAACTAATTACTAAAATTCTGTGGCACACCAAAAAACATATTTTTTGCCAATCTGAAGAAACAATAGGTATAATTTTGATTCATTCACACCAGACAACCATTGCTCTGTTGTCATTTTTTGTTTGTTTTTTTTACTTAACAATCTAAGGGAAGAGAAGTCAATGTACCCAACTTAATAGCCAGGTGTTGCATGTTTTAAAAATTCTTGTGGCACACCCCCTTGAAAATACCTATGCCAAACTATATACTTAGAAATGTAACTTCAGCCGAAACCGGTTTGGCTCAGTGGTAGAGCGTTGGTCTGTGGACTGAAAGGTCCCAGGTTCGATTCCGGTCAGGGGTATGTACGTTGGTTGTGAACACATCCCCGGTAGAGGGTGTGCAAGAGGCAGCTGGTCGATGTTCCTCTCTCATCGATGTTTCTAGCTCTCTATCTCTCTCCCTTCCTCTCTGTAAAAAATCAATAAAATATATTTTTTAAAAAAGAAAGAAATGTAACTTCATAGTCTCTATTGATTTTTTATTTACTGGGTCCTTTATAGTCTCTCAAAATAAGCTGTGCCAAATATAGTCCTGTCAGCAGCGCAGTGTTCCTTTATCCACCTTTTTGAATCATTAGACTGGTATTTTGGTATAAAATTATATGTGATTATGTTTTCATTTTGGATTCCTTTGTTAGTAGTATAATTAATAATCTTTTCATAATACTTTGGGGACCTGGGGTTATCTCTTCCATCAAAATATATCTTTTGCCCACATTTCCCCTAGATTTTGTCTTTATGTTATTAATTTGAAAATGGTTTTCATACAGTCCCTGCACTAATCTTTCAGCTACAGGCAATGCAATGTTTTTTCTTCTTTATATACAGAATGTTGCATTTGTAACATTCTATGAACATAAGTTTTTAATCTCAATGTAACAAATTTTTTAAAAAATTTAGTTTGTGAAGGTCATGGAAAACCAACTCATGATTATGTTATATATTACAATTAGGAAATAATTTTCATCTTTAAGATAATGAGTTCTGCTACCCACTAATGTGTTATATCTTTTCTTTAAAGGTATATTAATGACTATAAGTAAAATGCTAATTTTTCCATACAGATCTCAAGGATCACTTGCATTTATAACTAGATATTTTATATATATATATATATATATATATATATATATATATATATATATATATATATATTTAAATATACTTTTATTGACTTCAGAGAGGAAGGAAGAAGGAGAGATAGAGCATCAATAGTGAGAGAGAATCATTGATCAGCTGCTCCAGCAAGCCCCACAATCCGGGCATGTGCCCTTGACTGGAATCAAACCTGGACCTTTCAGTTTGCAGGTCGACGCTCTATCCACTAAACCAAACCAGCTAGGGCTATAACTAGATATTTTATATTTTTGTTAATTTTGTAAGTGATTTTTAAAAAATATACCTGCCTTGCTATATTTCTATTTTTACAATATTCTTTCTAGATTGCTTTGAAACTTTCATGTGAATAACAATCTGTAGATGAATATAATTTTTCTTTACTTATAATCTTTATTCTCCTTTTTGAACCACCTTTATTTTTGTGTTCACTTTCAGTCCCAGATAGTGACAACAGACCTCACTCCCCTACTTTTGACTTTAAAGGAAATGCTTATAAATATTTTTAGTGACACTGTAATTATTTCAGAGAGGAAGGGAGAGGGAGAGAGAGAAACATCAGTGATGGCAGAGAATTATCTATAGGCTGCCTCCTGCATGCCCCCTACAGGGGATTAAGCCTGCAACTCAGGTATGAATCCTGACCAGTAATCAAACTGTGACTTCTTGGTTCAGGAATCAAAATGCTTAACCACTGAGCTATGCCAACCAGGTTGTAGTTTCTTTTTTCTGTATCTTTTTTTATACATATTTTATTCTCTTTTCTGATATTTCTAATTATATGATATTCTTAGAAGTTTAATTATACTTTCTGTTGCTTCTGATGATTCTCATACATGGTGCCCCATGGTAATTCACTTTTACCTCTGCTGTATATCTCTGGAGGCTACCAATTGTGAACACTGCAATTTATCCTTTTTTTTCTTCTTCTCATTTTATGTAATTTGCAAGTAATACAAATGAATACCTCAGACATGCAGAAGACCAGTACTATAGAATTTAATTCTTAGGAACTTTTTTTTTAATGTTGCAGATCAACACAGACTTGTTTCCTTGTCACCTCCTTAGCACAATAAATAGAACACCCCCTCCCAATTTTTAGGGCAATATATTTTTATTCAATCTTCCTGTCACTGTAGCTGTAGTCTACCAAGGGTACCAGGTTTGTATGGGACTTCAATTCTTTGTCCTCTTTGCATAGCCCCAAAATATTTAAAAAAAAAATTCTAAGTGACTTTTATAGTCTGAGGTTCTTGGTTTCTGGGATTTATGAAATGCCCTTGAGCCAGATACAGTTTCAGTTCTGTTGATGATTCTGGTTCACTGATTTTTCTTTCATTTTGGACCCTGAGTAGTTTCCTTTCCTTTCATATGAACTCAGCTGTGCTTCTGAAAAATTGTTTGCTATATTTTATAGAATTTTTAACTGTTTTATGGAGGGAACCATTTTTTTTTTCTTTTAGCCTGCCACAGTACTACAAAAAAAAAATTCTCTCTTATGAAGTTCTCTCAGAATGTGAACTTTAAATCTAATATCTATTTATAAGAATTAAATAAAGGCATTTTCACTCTAACTTAAAAGTTAGTAATTACAAAACAATAACAACAAAAACCATAACACTAACAGCCTGATAGGCTCTCCCTTCTTTATTTTTTATTTTATTTTATTGTTTATAGTATTACAAATATAGTATTCTACCCTCTTTAAACAAACAAATAAATAAATTGTTCACTCATTATACTGGCTGTATTATTACTTATTTTTATCTCTCTAAAATCAAGGATAAGTTACTACGTAGTAACATATTATAAATTTACTTTCTGAGGAAATAACCTTCTCCGATAATCTACTTACATATTATATTAGTAGTTGGTTCGCTAATTACCTTAACCTGTTTGCTATATTTCTTAGATAATTTTACTCTTACATCCACCGAAATATGTGATACATTGATCTAGTTTGAGCCACACCCTAAAAATAAAAAAATCAAATGTCCCACTAGATTTTTACACCCAATATTTAATAAACTAATAAAACTAAGACAAACAATGTTATAAAAACAAGAATTAAATTTATTTCTTATGCTTATTTTTTTAAACCACTGGTACAACTACTGTTTATTTCTTTGATTTTAGATAGTTTATTAAATGTGACAAAGTGCTTGAAGTGAAACTTCTCATCTTCAGACATAAAAAGATTTTACTGGATACAGTAATCTTTTCCAGATGTTCTTCTACTTACCAGATCATAAAAACATGCATTGAGATATTATATTTGACTATTAAATGATCAAATAGGATTGTTTACATTAGAAATCTAAATGTCCATTGATCTAGCTGTGTATTACTGATTCAAATGGAAATATATTTTGTTGGAGGAGGGAACAGTATAAAGTTTAGTTAGTAAAAAATAAATAAATAAATAAAATAAAGTAAATGAAATCATAGAAAACAGCACGAATCAGCAAAATATTATAGAGAAAAGGCACAATAAATACAGTAATTCTAGAAAGTTTGAAATATTGCACTTGAAATAGTGAGGCTAAAAATGCAGTTTAGATAAATAGAGTTAAGCCTTCAGTTACTGCTAGAGAAGAGTAGTGGCTTGTGGTTGTCCCAGCAACTGGACCACTCACTGTTTCAAGGTTAACATGATGAGAGTACTCATAACATTGAGAAATATAGTTGTTTCCACCACTTAGGGCAGGCATTGGAAAACTGTGGTTCATATGACAAATCCAACCTGCTGCCTGTTTTTGTAAATAAAGCTTTGTTGGAACCTAGCCACTCCCATTCATTTAGGTATTGTCTCTTAAGGCATTCATTCCACAAACTGGCAGAGTGAAAAGCTGTGGCAGAGACCATCTGGTTTGCAAAGTTATTATTTAGTACTTTAAAGAAAAAAAACAATTGTCAACTTCTGGCTTAAAAAAATATATGTCTATGAAAGTGTGCAGGAGAATTTTTACCTCCAGGCAAAGATAAGTTATGTATGAAAGAATTAGATTGTACTGGTTGGATCCAGAGATGCTTAGGTGACCATTAACATTTCTTGAAGTTATTACTGACTAAAAACACGCACACAAAGCTTTGTGTGTTCTACCCATCAACGTCATTATCATGAGAGCAGTTTATAATTTTCCAAATTGGGGAATAGAAAGAAAGGCTTTTAAAGGGGCAGTGAAGTTCTTACTTAGAGGCTAATGCCATGCACTGTTATCAAGCTCTGATCCGGGCTAATGTCTAAACTGACTTCCCTATATGAAACATTTTGTATGTTCTTCAGAAATCACCCTTTGCTGGGACCATCTTATTGAAATTCTCTTGATATAAGTGATGTACTATCAGCTCACTTTGTATTAATAGTTCTGCTAGAGTCAGTATATATCTGGCATATTTATGTTTCTTCTTCTTTGTACAAGACCCAATATAACCTATGATACTGTGCTCATTTATAGAACTACAACTGGTCAACCCACCATTTTCTGCAACCTGACAATAATGCAGCACCAACTTCGACTTAGCTTCTGCATCCCTTCAGCTAGCTCTGGCTTGTGATATTTTCCAAATGGGACTCAGGAAATAAATGTTTATTGAGTTTATCCTACAGAAGCCTTTCTCCCCCCACCCTCCAGGCATCCTTATTAAAAAACAACAACAACAACAAAAAAAAAACCAACAACAAAAAAACCACAACCTTCTTACTCTCAATTATTTTATAACCTTGGTACATGTGAGGAGTTAGGAATATTTAACTAGTTCTTGGGAAACGATTTTTAAACTTACACATAATGGTCTGTCTCTGGTAAATGACAGCTACCAAACTATGGTGACTCCGGCAAAAGTGGATGCGTCCCATTTAAACATACCATTTTACTGATCTATGATCCAGCCCTCCAACTTATTGCCATGGCTGCTGCTAATGTGCAAGTTAGAAACTACCTTCTGAGGTGGCTATATTCTTCTTGGAAGAGTACCTAAGGTATATTTGTGAGGATTTATTGATATAATATTTGTGAATGCTCTTTCTAGAATGCCTAGGATAGAGAAGAGATGTAATAAATGTATATTCCTTTTCCTAATGCACATAATGATCAATAATCCAAGCCATTTTATCAGAAGTCTCAACTTAATAATTTGTAAGCCGAATTCCCTTCATAATGATAACTTACTCTCCAGGTCACCAAAGTTTCCACCAACATGCCTCACACATTTTCCTGTGTAGCCAGCCCAGCTATGCATTTACATTTGAAAACTTTGTCCTATAAAGGGAGATCCAAAGTTACTTTTCTCTCTATTCACTATTAAAATCTCCATAGCAATGTTCTTAACTATATCATTTGGATCCCCGAAGTTCCCAAGCACAACCTGCTCCTGGCTATATCCCGCCTTATTTCTTACCTCTCCTCTACCTTCCATTCCGCTCTTTTCCACATTAGCCTTTGCTACCCCTTGAACACAACGTGAGTACCATAGCAGGACTTCTCAATTGCTGGTCCCTCTGAATAGAACACGTTTCTCTCAAACTTATACCTAGTTTGCTCCGGTGCTTCTTTTTTCTCCCACCCTTCTTTAGGTTCATGCTGAAACAGAAGCATCACTTCACAGAGAGGATCCCCTACCACTCTGTTTAAATTGTTCTCCATGGTACCAGTCAAGTTGGTGGCATAGGTAATCCTCCCACAACTACATAAAAATTTCAGCTAAACTATAGAACAACCATCATCCAGATCCACTTGAAATCTAGTTGAATGGAGTTCCTACAACTAAGGATATAAAAAAATCTAGGTCCAGACTGGTAGGAGGGGTGGAGACCCAGAGCTGATTCCTATCCATGTGTAGGGAACAAAAATAGGGAGGGACATTTTGGCTGCAGAAGACATCCTGAGGATAACAGATCACAGCCCCATACCAGGGCCCCCAGTCCAACTTTCCAGTGCCAGGAACAGGAGTTTCCATAACTTCTGTGAAAATCAACAGGGACTGAGGCTGAGTGAGACAGAGGTTAGTTGTAGTTCCATGTGTTTCTCTTCAAGGGGCCACACACTTATTTGGACTCATTCATTCTGAGTTCCAAAACTAGGGCAGCAGCTCAAAAGGTAATAGGGACTTATAGGGAGAAACTGAGTTGTCTGGCATCAGGGCAAGAGCTGAATGGGCAGCTTTATCCTGAACAGAAGTGCTGGCAGAAACCATTTTTCTTTGGATGAGCCCTCCCCCAAACACTGTTCCATCAACCTGGCTAATACTGTTAGTCATGTCCTAGTGATTCCCAGAAGCCCCCAACCCCCACCCACCCCCACCCCACTTATAGCCAATCCATGCTATTTCCAGTGGCTTTTTTTTATATATATATAAATGGCATGTTTGGCTCATGCTTTGGACTTTTCTAAAATCCCTCAAACAAGCATCATCAGGCCTTCATATGCCCCATATCTCTTGCTAAGTGGTACCAGACTTGGCACTAGTGGCAGTTGGCCTTGGTTCATAGCTTGGCCTTTTCAGGCATCACCAGGCCCAGCACAAATAGCAGCCATTGCAGATCACTGTGTAGCTCATGCTGTGTAGATCCAGACAGGGCACAGGTGGTGGCTGAACTTGGCCTGCCTCTTTTGGGAGGACTGAGAGTCAACCCACCCAGTGGACAGATTCAGGACATGTTGAAGCACAATCCAACCTCCTTACACAGGGAAGAAATTCAAGTGGTGGATTCCACAGGCACCAGAGTCCTGATGAAGTAAGTCCTGCTCTGTAAGGTCAGCTCCTGCACAACTGATCCTCCACAATGGTGGCAGCCAGTCTTTGCAACCAATTAGCCTTGGGGTAAATCTCTTCCAGTAAGGTGCCAACAGCAATCAAGGCTCAACTACAACAGGAGGATCTACACAGGGCCAACAGCTGGAGTGCCCAACTCAGTTGAACAGAGAGGTTATGTCACTAGACCATACCCCTACATTAGGCCACTCTACCAAGCCTGAGAGATGTAGCAGCTATACCTAATACATAGAAACAAATACAAGGAGGCAGAAAAAAATGAGGAGACAAAGAAACATATCCTAAATGAAGGAACACAACAAAACTTCAAAGAAAAAGATAAACAAAATGGAGACAATCAATCTACTATATTTAGAATTCAAAACACTGATTATAAGTATGCTCAGTGAACTAGTAAGAATCTCAACAAAGAGATAGGAAATATAAAAATGGATATAGAAAATATAAAAAAGAATCAGTCAGAAATGAAGAATATACTAACTAAAATGAAGAATACATTTAGGGACTCAACAGTGAAATAGATGAAGCAGAGGATTAAATCAGAGATTTTGAATACAAGGAAGCAGAAAACACCCAATCATAACGGCAAAAGGGAAAAAAAAATCCAAAAAATGACAATAGTGTAAGGAGCCTTGAGGATAACTTCAAGCATCATAGGGGAGCCATAACTTGTGAAAACCAACAGGGACTGAGGCTGAGTGAGACAGAAGTTATCTGTAGTTCTACATGTTTCTCTTAAAGGAGCCACGCAAACTTATTTGGACTAATTCATTCTGAGTTCCAAAACTAGGGCAGCAGCTCAAAAGGCACCAGGGACATATGAGGAGAAGAGAGAGAGCAAGAAATTGAAAACCTATATGAAAAAATAATTATGGAAAATTTCCCTAACCTAAAAAGGAAATAAACATACAAGACCAGAAAGTGTAGAGGGTCTCAAACAAGATAAACACAAAGAGGCCCACACCAGGCCAGATCTTAATTATAATAGCAAAGGTTGAAGACAAAGAGAGAATATTAAAAGTAGAAAGAGAAAAGCATTTAGTTACCTACAAGGGAATACCCATGTGATAATTAGCTGGTTTCTCAACAGAAAGTTTTCAGGCCAGAAGGGAGTAGCAAGAAATACTCAAAGTGATGAATAGCAAGGACCTCCAACCAAGATTACTCTACCCAATAAAGCTATGATTTAGAATTGAAGGTCAGATAAAGAGTTTCCCAGGCAAGAAGAAACTAAAGAAGTTCATCACCACCAAACATGTATTACAAGAAATTATAAAGGGTCTTCTTTAAGATGAGAGGGGAGTTGGGGGACTGGATGAAAAAGGTAAAAGGGTTAAGAAATTACAGAATAGTAATGAGAACATAAAGTACAGCATAGGGAATAGAGTCAATAATATTCTAATAACTATGTAGGATGTCAGATGGGTACTAGATTGATCAGGGTGATTACTTAGTAAGTTATACAATGTCTAACCACTGTGTTGTACAACTAAAACTAATATAATATTGTATGTCAACTATAATAGAAAAATAAAAAAATTCTTTAAAGAAAAAAGATGCTTTAATCATCATAAAATTATAACATTAAAAATAATATTAATAATATTTAAAATAAGTAATAATTTAAAAGGAAGTCTAAATGTTTTCACATGCCAAATATTTAACTATTTCAGCAGAGAAATTGATTGTTTGGACACTTTTACCCACCATTTTAGGAGTGGTGGGAGGACTGAATAAAATATAAGCTAGCATTGCTTTTTCTTGTTAATGTTTGACAATGTGAGACATGGATTTCACCAAATTAAGAACAGCCTTACAGATACTATATTGAAGCATACACCCTGAGAATACAGCAGTGAAGTTAACCAAACCTCCCACTTCTCAGCAGTTAGTCTTGGACGTGGACATGGCCACACTCTCCCGGGCTGGCCCCTGTGCAGGTAATTCTCACTCTCTGCACAAGTCACTGACTGCATTTCTTTAGTGGGTTTAATTACTGTAAAAAGAAACCTTTTATTTCTACCTCATGAACTTGACATAAAAAATTATTTTAGAAAACTTGACAAAATCAAAGCCACGATGAAAAAACAAGTGTGTGTGTATCATTTTTATGCTTAGGACCGGTTTTATTATTTTTGGAACTGTTACAAGACTGCTGTTAAACATGTTGAATGTTAAGAAGAAACAGACTCCTGGCAAATGTGGAAAACCAATTACAGAAAACATCTCTGCTAGAGCTCGGGAAACTCCACGGAGGCACCGATAAGCTTGTCCTCCCCCTTCTCTGACTGCTGACAACACAGACAGAGGAATTGCCTTAAAGAAAAATGTGACTGTCACATTGTTGTCTTTATTTTTATATTTATAGCAAAGACTGTAAAATGATACTTCTCAGTTAAATATAATTATAATGTAGTGGAATACAATATAGAATTAGTTTTTTAAAAATATATATTTTTATTGATTTTAGAAAGGAAGGGAGAGGGAGAGAGAGAAACATCAATGATGATAAACAATCAGTGATCCACTGCCTCCTGCAAGCCCCACACTGACGATCTAGCCCGCAACCTGGGCATGTGCCCTGACTGGTTCATAGGTTAATGCTCAATCACTGAGGCATGCTGTCTGGGCTAAAATTACTTTTTTTTAAAGGCAAGTCTGATGTAAGGAAAGTAATATTTCTTAAATAAATAAAGTATCAATAGTTACTATGAAGAAACATAAATCAGGGTATTGGAATTGAGAATAATTGAGAGAATTACTTTACTTATTTATTTGTTTGTTTATTTATTTATTGTTATTTGTAGTCCTCAGCATGAATGTAAACTCCACAAAAACAAACTATAGCCAGTACTTGGAATAGTTCCTGGAACATAATACTACTCAATGTATGTATTGTTTATTGTTGTTGTAGTTTATTGAGATATAATTGACATATAACATATAAGTTTTAGGTGTACAACTTATGGATTGAAGACTTTTATGATATAATCTATACTAATAAAAGGGTAATATGCTAATTATACTGGGATACCTTCCAAATAAAGCCATGGTGGTCGGGCTGAGGCAGAGGCAGTTGGGGGCAAGTTGACCGGCATTTCACCTCCCTTGCCTCCGGCAACCACCGATGTGTTCTCTGTATCTATGAGTTCATCTTTATTTGTTTTCTTTTAGTTTCCACATATAATATTTGACTTTCTCTGACTTGTTTTACTTGACATAATACCTTCAAAGACCATTATGTTGTCACAAATGGCATGATTTCATTCTTTTTCATAGATGAAAAAAATTTAATCATATATACTAGTAATATATACTATATATGCACACATCAACATTTTGTTATCCATTCATCCATCAATGAATACTTAAATCATTATTTTTTGTTTATTAGCCAGAATTAAGAACACTTTAGTGAATAATACAGAGCCAAAGTTAGAGTATATGGTGGTTGTGATGGGGTGGCAGTGATAGGAGGATTGTGACTCATGAATCCATGGTTAAGTCATGTGAATTTAAAAGGTGAGCCTTGGATAGTTCCTTAACTTTTCTTTTTTAAGTTTGATTTTTATTGTTGACAATATTCTAAAGTAAGATAAAGATGGAAACTCTTGGCTTCTGTGATGATTAATTTTATGTGTGCACTTAGCTAGGCCACAGTGCCCAGATATTTGGTCAAAAAATATTTTAGATGTTTCTGTAAGAATAATATTTAAATGCAATTCTCACAGAATTTAAATGTAAATTAACATTCAAATCGGTGACTGTGAATATGGCAGATTGTCCTACATAATACTATGGGACTAATTCAATAAGTTGAAAACTAATAGAACAAAGAGTGATCTCCCCCAATAAAAAGGAATTTTTTCAACAGACTGGCTTTGTACTTGATCTATATATTGGTTCTTCCCTGAGCCTCCAGCCTACTACACCACTCAGTAGATTTTGGACACACACACACATGCATGCACACACACACACACATGCGCACACACACCAACTGGATCTATTATATTTCTAGAGAACTTTGACCATATTAATATATTTTGCAAGATGAGGCCATCAACTTAAATATCTATAACTAATATTTAAGCCAAAACCCCCATATATTTATACTCTGTAGCTCATATGAGACTTAACTACTTTCAAAGTTGGCATTCTAGTCACAAAAAAAAATTAGGGGAAGAAATAATGTAAGGATCAAATTATTTAATAAAAACAACTCTATCCATCCCTACAGACTAAAAAGACTATGTAACTGAAACTCTGAATTTTTAAGGCAACCTTTTTTTGTCCTAAATATTTTTTCAATAATATAGTAATAATAGCAGATGCATATCAGTATTAAGTTATTTCTAGTCTAGGAATCAGGTCCTAAGTTGGCCTCATCAGTCTTCCACACAGAGCAAAAGGAAGAGAGACAAAGGCCTCCTCCAATTGAAGACAGCATTAGCAGGAATCAAGATAATGAAGAAGATAAAGGTCACAGAAGCCCTGGGTGGTTGGATCTGAAAAGTAGATGTTGGGTTAACTTGTCCATTCCTTTCTAATCTCAGAGGAGGCAGAGGTAGACATGTGCAAGGATGGCTATCTGCCCTAAAGGTCTAGTCCTCCAAGTGTTCCTCGTCCCTTACAGACTGCAGTGGGCAGTGCAAGAGAGAAAGCAGCACATAGAATGCCCCAATCTATACCTCAAATTCTCACCAGTTAAGTGAAGCAGTTTTTCATCTCTTGAGGATGAGCTGGAAAAATGAATAGTACCCTCTTCTCTAGAAGATACATGGGTGAGAACATGGAGAGGAAAACAATGAGCAAGTACTAAAATATGGAAATCCCCCATATTCACAAGGAACAATGAGTGGAAAAAATACACTAAGTAGCCAGGGAAGTAAGAGAGGAACCAAAAACATTCTGCCTTGGAACAAGAGAGAGTTTAATGAAGTGATTAATAGTCAGGAATGTTGTTGAAAGGTTGAGGATAATAAATGTCCTTGAAAGATTGAGGTCATTGTGGGTGATTACTTGTCTAAATTCTGTGACCTACGGAGGGTTATCATACTTAGTTTCTGAGACTACCAGATAAATTATAAATAATTCTCTTAATATCCAATACTTAGCATGACATTTACTTAGAATAATAAAATTTTTGAAATGAACTTACATTCAGCATAGCTGCCCATGACAGAAAATTATTGTGCTAAATGATAGAAGTCAAGTTTTTCAAGAACCATGTTTATATTCTTACCTGCAATACATTTTTTAATTAATTTACTAGAGGCCTGATGCATGAAATTCATGCAAGAGTAGGCCTTCCTTCCCCCAGCCACTGGCACTGGCTTCCCTCTGGTATCCGGGACCCTGGCTTCCCTTGCAGCCTGGCTTCGTCCAGAAGGTCATCCAGAAGGACATCTGGTCTAATTAGCATATTATACTTTTATTACTATAGGTATTAGTGATATTTTTTTATCTTGTTTCCTCCTTCCCAGAAATTCCTAGAGTCATCACATATAGATTAAGATGAGGCTCCTTCTTTCATAAACTTTACGTGAACTTCCATAGTCACACAATACTTCATTAAATCAGCTAGAATTTAGGGTTTCGCCCAAACTGGAACACTTTACTGTCCATGTTTGGACTCAGAATTTAGCAATGTTCCTGATATACAGTAATTAAGTAATAAACATTTGCTGGATAAATAAAAGAATAAATAATAATCAAGTCGTGTGGAAAACAAAACATGCTACCATATTTTGACTCTAGTTTGGGATAACAATTTTATAGAAGTGAAATTCACAGTGCAGAATTGCATATTTTTAAATAAATGTATTTTGAAGCAGTGCAGAGTATAAATTGAACATAGGAATGCTAGGTCAAAATTAATAAAATAGGACTATGGTTATTCAGGGAAGATTTCTTGAAGGAAACCCATTTCTAAGCTAATCTTGGAGAATTCAATAGACATGAAGCAGAATTAAATGTGAGAGCATCCAGCTTTAGGAATAAGAATATTCAAGGCTGGAGAACAAGAAGCAAATTCATTTTTTAAAATATATTTTTATTGATTTCAGAGAAGAAAGGAGAGGGAGCAAGAGATAGAAACATCAAAGAAAGAGAATCATTGATCAGCTGTCTCCAGTACAACCCCCTCTTCTTCCCCCCTCCCCCTTGCAGATCAAGCCCTCAACCTGGGCATGTGCCCTGATTTGGAATCAAACTATGACCTCTTGGTTTATAGGTCAAAGCTCAATCATTGAGTCACGCTGGCTGGGCGAGGAGCAAATTCTTAAATTCAGTTTCTAGAGAAAAAAAATTATGCAGAGGAAAGCAGGCTAATCAAGTTAAATGGACTGAGGAGAGCCTGTTTGCTGGTGCAATAGCGGCCAGGATCCGTTGGAGAGGACCATTAGGGTGCCAGGCTCAAGGGCTTGGATTTCATATGGTAGCCACCAGGGTGCTCTTGCCTAAGGGTCCTTGAGTAGGGAGGATGTGATGAAAATGGTGCTTGAAAAAGATTATGCTTGCAGCAGGGGGTCAATAGCCTAATGCTACACAGGGGAACATTTTTACACCTACCACACTGACCAAAACGTTACACTTTGCTACCCTACCCGGCCCCAGTGATTGCAAGACTATTTTTGAAAGGCCCTGTGCCTTTGTGGCTTACTTCACTCACACCCTTTGCCAAAAGATTTCTGGTTCCTTTCCTTTCTCCTATCTTTGTACTTTAACAAATGCCCTGCCGCTGCTAAGATGGGAACCGCAATCATTTGTTTCCTGCCGCCTGTGGCAGATTGATGAAAACAGTGGCAGTGGCGTTTTCAGCTCCTGCTCCGTGTTTCCTTGACAGTGACTTTAGCTGTGACAAGGGCATTAACCTTAGGGGTGAGGAAACAGTTCTTACTTCATGCTTTTTCGTTGCAGAGCTTCTCTTCACAGGGAGAAAGCAAAGCACGTACATTATTTGAAGCAATTTTGTGATTTATCCACCGGGTACTGACCTATAATCAAGTGAACTTTGCTTAAAACCTCCCAATGGATTTTTAACTGCCGCTGTGGGCGAAGGGAGACACTTCCATGCAGCCACCTTCTCAAAAACACACTCTAAAAAAATTGCCCCAAAGCCCAAGGAGCATGCGGCATCTTTAACTTTGAATTGGCTTGTACCCAGCATCAAAAAATAGAGCAAAATCACATCTTCTTTCTCAAAAACAGCAAATACAATGAAGGGAAGGCTCTTTGAATTCAGTTTTTGTTTTGTTTTGTTTTTAATGTATGTCAGAGACTTAATCACCACTGTGGGTTTATAAATGAAGACTAAATGATAACCCATATCAAATTATTTTTTGTACCTCCCCACTAGAATCTTATTAGAGAATTTGATCTAAAGATATTTTAAGAAATTCACACCTTGACTGCAGATTATCAGATTATGGTTCATACAGTTCTGCTTCACTGACAACTTATTTGGTTTAAAATTGATGAATCAAATTGATGAATTTAAAGGTTAATCAGCTTTTTATTAATAAATTTTAAATGAAAATACATTTTATTTTATGCTGTTCTCCAAGGCCATGGTTTACTACCTCTGGGATTATATCAATCTAATACTCTTTGGTTTCATGTCAATTTCTTTTTCCTTCTGTATAAAATAAAATAAAATTAGCTAAATTAAAAATAATTTTTTTAACTTAAAACATGTTTGCTGCTTTAAGATGGCAGACCTTCTGGGCTATGATATTACAGGGCTGACTCTAAGGCCACTGGGCAGAGGCCCAGCTACTTCACAGCAAGATGTTTCTGGGCACGGCGTCAGAGGCTGCCAGGCCCAGAGGGCCCGTGTGGAGCAGGGCCAGGCAGGCAATGGATGGAGAGGAGAGCTGCTGGACAGTGAGCCGTGACAGGCGTGTGATCCAGACTGTGATTGCTCTTCCATATCATCAGGGGTAGATTTTAGGACCACCTGAGTGACTGGCTAAAGTGCTGGCTAAATGAGGATTTAACAAGAGCAGAGAGGCTATTTGTAGAAGGAAACCTCACTCTGAACATTGCTAGAAGGGACTGTTCATGCCCAGGAGTTCTGGTCACGGGCACAGGAACTGGCATGAAGTCTTGGAAATAATAATAGGTAACAATTATTCAGTGCTTACTATCTGTCTGGTAGTGTTCTAACAATTTCACATGGGTTATAACTTAATTCTATAAACATCCTATGAGGTAAATATTTTTTCATCATCAGTTTTGGGGTGTTTTTAGATAAGAAAACTGGAGTAGAGAAAAATTAAGGAATTTTTCCTAACACAACTATTAAAAAATTGAGAACATGCAAGTATATATTATAAAAATAATATGTAAATGTTAAAAAGATTTACATATTTTTATGTATGTGTCTGAGTATCAAAAAAGGATAATATGTGAAATATACTGGCAAAAGAAAAAATAAGACATTTATATATATTACGATGACTATAAAATATATTTAACATGGGAAGATATATATTCTTTTGAAAAGTGGTAACAATTTTGGCTGAATTGTGTTCTGCTGTTGGGTGGAAAATAAAACTTTAAGTGATGAAATTGAATAATTAGCGGAGATTTCCCAGCAAAATCTTGAAGATGCAGCCTGGTTGCTCCTTCCATCTTATAGTAAATAAGAGCTGAAAGAGGCACATTTAAAAAGGAACTGCTATGCAGAAAAGAACAAGAATGTAATGACTTGGAAAATTATCAGCCTACCCAGAATAGTGTGACCACAATGAGACACCGCTATAAACTTACTAGCATGACTGAAACTAAAAAAAGTTGCCTACACAAAAAGTTGGTGAGGGTGATCCTCATAGCCAATTGGCTTGGAGATCAACACTTCCCAGTGATACCAACAACAAGCAAGGCTTAACAACAAGACTGCACAGCCCACAAAGGGCTACACCAAGACTGTCCACCTCAGGTAACTGGGAGGCTGACTCACTGAACTATATAGGACACCTTAGCACACAAAGCCACCCTACCAACTCAGGGAAGCTGTGAAAATGCTAAGACAAGGAAACAGATCACAAACAAAAGAAATGGAGGAAAAGAAAAGACTGGATATAGAGTTCAAAACCACGCTTATAAGGTTTTTCAAGAATTTCCTAGAAAAGGTCGATAAGACCTATGAGGAGATGAAAAGGGATCAACAAGAACTAATAAGGGATCAACAAGAAATAAAGAATACATTGTCTGAAATAAAAAGTATTATACAGAGTCCTAAAAACAAAATGGAAGATCACAAGAATCAAGTCAAAGATTTGGAACATAAAGAGCCAGAATACACTCCACCGCAGAAGCAAGAAGACAAGAGAATCCAGAAAGTTGAAGATAATGTAAGAAACCTCTGGAACAATTTCAAGCGAACCAACATCAGAATTATGGGGGTCCCAGAAGATGAGAGAGAGCAAGATATCAAAAACATACTGAAAGAAATAGTGACACAAAACTTCCCCCACCTGGTGAAAGAATTAGACTTACAAGTTCAGGAAGCGCACAGAACTCCAAACAAAAGGAATCCAAAGAGGACCACACCAAGACAAATCATAATTAAAATTCCAAGAGCAAAAGACAAAGAGAGAATATTAAAAGCAGCAAGAGCAAAGCAGGTAGTTACCTATAAAGGAGCACCTATACGATTGTCAGCTGATTTCTCAACAGAAACCATGCAGGCCAGACAGGAATGGCAAGAAATATTCAAGGTGACGAATAGCAAGAACCTACAGCCAAAAATAATCTACCCAGCAAAGCTATCACTCAGAATCAAAGGCCAGATAAAGAGCTTCACTAATAAAAAAAAAGCTAAAGGAGTTCATCACCACCAAACCAGAATTATATGAATTGCTGAAGGGGGTTCTTTCGGAAGAGAAAGTAAATAAAGGTAAAAACTATGAACAACAAATACCTAACTATCAACAAGTGAATCTAAAAACCAAGGGAATTAAAAAATCTGATGAACAATATTAACTGTTGAATATAATAGAATCGGAGGTATGGAAGGGGAGTGGACTGATGTTTCTCTGGGAAAAGGGGAGAGGGGGGAGTGGGAAGAGACTGAACATAAACTGTGCACCTATGGATGAGGACAATGGGGGGTGGGGAAAGGGCAGTGGGTGGGGTGGGAACCTGGTGGAGGGGAGCAATAGAGGGGGGGAGATTGAGGAACATTTGTAATAATATGAACAATAAAGATTTATTTAAAAAAAAAAAAAAGTTGGTGAGGATGTGAATGAACTGGAAATTATTACCTGCCAGAGGAATATAAAATACTGCAACCATTTGAAAAAGCCATTTGGCAAATTTCATTTAAAGTGTTACACATATGCCCTTCAGCAGATGAGCAGATTAAAAATCTGTGGTACATTTACACAATGGAATAGTTTGCAGCTGGAAAAAAAAAAAAAAGAAAAAAGAACTGTTACCATTTGCAACAGTATGGATAGATATGGATAGTACCATGTTTCCCCGAAAATAAGACATCCTTCGAAAATAAGACCTAGCACATGGAAAGATAAGACATCCCCTGAAAATAAGACCTAGCACAACTTTGGGAGAAAAAATTAATATAAGACACTGTCTTATTTTCGGGGAAACAGGGTATGCTAAGTGAAATAAGCCAGTCAGAGAAAGATAAGTCTCATACTATCTCACTCATATATGTAATCTAATGAACAAATAGATTCTGAAACACAGAAGCATGGAATAGACTATGGAATTTGAGAGGGAATGCAAGGGTTAGGTAGAGGGTTGGAGAGTAATTAATCCGGGGAATTTATAGGCATACTAGAGGCCCAGTTCCCAAAATCCATGCACAGGAGGGAAAGGTGTCCCTCAGCCTGGCCTGTATTCTCTCCAATCCAGGACCACTGGCTTCTAACCACTCACCTGCCTGCCTGCCTGCCTGATCACCCCTAACTGCTTCCCTACCAGCCTGATTGCCCCTAACTGCTCCCCTATTGGCCTGATTGCCCTAACTGCCTTTGTTTTGGCCCTCGGATTAAGTGATGAAATTGAATAATTAGAGACCTAGGATTCCTTTCTCTGGCTGGCTACAGGCATCCAGGACCTGGGCTGGCTTCTCCCAGGCTGACCACAGCTGCAGGGGACCATGGTGGGCAACTTCGCCCAGCCTGCAGTCACAGGTACTGTTGTCCAGAACCATGGGGAAGGTGGCTTGTAACTTTCTTGGGCCACAAGCACATGTGGCATGCGGCTTCTCCCTCTTCCAGGCCGCAGCTTGGTTGGTCCCCATTCCTCTCTCACATGCTCATTTGTGACTGGCTGGTCCCAATTCCTCTCTCCCCAGTGTTGAGTGTCTGAGCTATTAAGTGTTATGGCATGAGAGTATGAAACCATTTGTATATTAGCTCTTTATTATATAGGATATGTATAGTCCATGGACACAGACAATAGAATAGTGAAGGCTTGGGAGGGGTAGGTGCAGGGTGGAGGGTGTCAATAGGAAAAAACAAACAAACAAAGGGGACATCTGTAATACTTTCAACAATAAATATTGTTTAAAAAGGAGTTATACAAAACACCTATCATATGATCTAGCCCTTCCTCTTCTAAATATTTACCCCAAAGGAAAACAATACAAGTCCATATAAGGACTTGTACATGAATGTTTCTAGCATCTTTATTTGTAAAACTTGTAACAGTGCAGATGTCCATCAACAAATGAATAGAAAAATTCCATATAATGGAATATTACTCAGCATTAAAAAAGAATGAACTAGGAGATATGGATTAATCTAAGAATAATTATATTGAGTGAAAGGAAGCAAAGAACACACATTTGTATATTTTTATTTATATGAAACCATATAAAATGAGATCTAGAGGATTAAAGCTAATAGGTTGCTGCTTAGAGATGGACAGCAGGGATAAGGGGGAAGAAAAAACATTTCAGGGTGATAGATTTGTCTATTATCTTGATTATAGTGATGGTTTCATGGATACACACACATATTAAAATTTATCAAAGTATACAATTTAAATATATGTAGTGTGACTCAATTATATCTCAATAAAACTGCTAAAATATATTAGGATAATTTCTTCATCTTGTTAAATAGTTTTCAAAGTATCTGGTATAGTATATTACTATGTGGATAAATCATAATTTATATAACCATTCTCCTAGGTATTAAAGATATATTTTATTTAATACTTAATTTAATTTGATGTTATTCATTAGCATAATGAAAAGCAAAATATATAAAGGGCATTGCTTTTCATATTTAGAGAAGCTAGCAGTTGTTTCACAATAGATAAAGAAAAAAAACATCTCTATATATATATATTTTTAATATATTTTATTGATTTTTTACAGAGAGGAAGGGAGAGAGATAGAGAACTAGAAACGTCAATGAGAGAGAAACATCGACCAGCTGCCTCTTGCACACCCCCTACTGTACATGCCCTTGACGGGAATGTACATGCAACCAATGTACATGCCCTTGACGGGAATCGAACCTGGGACATTTCAGTCCACAGACTGACGCTCTACCACTGAGCCAAATCGGCTTCGGCAAAACATCTATATATTTTTAGTAGAGTTCTTTCTCAATAATTTTTTTAAAAATCTTTGTTAGTGCTGGTTAAATGTAAAGCATAAATGAGACAGATATTTGAGAAATATTTGTCAAGAAATGCGTGGTAAAGCTTAAGCTTAGGTCTATGTCCTAGTTTCCCCATTGACACACTTTGAAACTGTATTTCTAAATGTTCTCTAAGTTTTAATTAAGGCCACATGATCAGGTTTTATTGCCAATGAATTGCCAGAAATAAAAGCAATGTATACATCCCTAAAAGGTTTGGCTCTGTGTATAGAGCGTTGGCCTGCGGACTAAAGGGTCCCGGGTTCAATTCCGGTCAGGGGCATGTACTTTGGTTGTGGGCAAACCCCCAATGGGAGATGTGCAGGAGGCAGCTGATTAATGTTTCTCTATCATTGATGTTTCTAACTCTCTATCCTTCTCCCTTCCTCTCTGTAAAAAGTCAGTCAATAAATATATATATTTAAAAACAATGTATACATACTATCTTCATGCCTGGCCCATAGAACCTCCTAATGTGCCCTCCCATACTCTCTTTTCCTAGTCCGCTGCCTGGATAGAAAGTAACTTCTGGGGGACTTGTGAGCCTCAGTGGATGATGTGGCCATAGACACAAAGAGTCCAGATCCTTACATGACTGTATGGTGATTGCCTTTCCTCTCCCAACTAATCCACAATAGTCTATGACACAAAAAGACAATATACCTATTGTATTAAGTCATTGGGGTTTTATAATGATTTGTTAAAACAGTTAGCATATGATGACTATATATACCTATACCATGTGTATCAAATTATAAATGAATAAATGTTTAAAAATACACGAGGATTACATAGTGAGACTAAGACAAATGAAATAAAATTTTATTCTACTTTTCTACTTCAATTCAGGTATTTGTGCTGGTTCTTATCTCAGTGATATGAATAATATGAAGTATATGTGGATGAATAGGAGGGCAATTAGAAATAAGGCCAATGTTATAGATGTTGGGGAACCAATATTTTAAAATTATTTGTAAAACTAGAATAAACAGACGTGGCACATTTGTTGAGATGATAGATATATATAAGAGCTTAAATAAGTGTTTAAATTATTTAAATGTTTACAATTTAAGATTGGGTCATTTTTATTGACCTGGTTAGAATTTATTTTAATTACCCAGGAAAAAATGCTAATCTCTAGTGACTTCCATAAAAATTTAAAACTGCCTTTTCAAAGGACTGTGACATTCTCAGATATACATTTTTCACTTTTGTGTTCCCAATAACTTGGTTGTTATTTCTCACTTTCCACAGGGATATATGGTTGAAATGTTGAGTCCTTAGTATTTGTAGCTCCTTTTTTTTTTTTTTTTTAGTTGGTAACATTGAATAATATTCCAGTGCTAGTATTGAGGCAATTAATTATCCTGAAAAGTTATTTATCAGTTGTCTGTGCCCCCATATTGACAGGACCTGAGCCATTTAGCCCTTTTAATCTTAGAATGCCTAAGCATACAACTCAGAGTAGTTTGAATTCTAGAAATCTGGTCAGGTACTCACAGAAATAATTGTAGTATCTTCAAAAGAGCATTAGATTTGCAGTTAAATTTAAATTGGAGGCTTACTGTGCCATTTACATACATGTAAATGAGAGCAAGTTAGTTATCTGATTCTTTTAAATTTCTGATAATTTACAGAGAGGTTATAAAATTTAAGTAATAGATTTACATATTTTTCAATAAAACCCTTTTATCAATAAGATATGTAGGACAAGCACTAGGTCTTCAGAGGGGATCCTATTGTCCTTTTGTAGACATGCAATAAGTTCTCTAGAAGCTCCCTCCTCTCTAGTGGCCAAGGGTATTCCAGATCAGAGGTTTTGGAATAGAGGGTCAATCATCTACTCAGGTCCAGCTTGGGCCCTGGGCATCACCATAAAGAACTGAGTCAAAACTAGCATCATGCTGGTAGAATTTGCCCCACAGATGTGTTATGTTGGATGTGCATAACTAAAAAATGTATTAAATAACATTGAATTTGAAATATTATATAAAAATTATTATCATATATAATAAAGAGGTAATATGTAAATTGACCATCACTCCAACACACAAGATGACCACCCCCATGTGGTCAAAGATGGCCACCACAAGATGGCTGGCAGGGGAGAGCAGTTGGGGGCGATCAGGCCAGCAGGGGAGGCCAGTTGGGGAACCAGGCCTGCAGAGGAGAGCAGTTGGGGAACTGGGCCAGCAGGAGAGGGCAGTTAGGAGCTATCAGGCAGGCAGATAGGCAAGCAGTTGGGAACCAGCAATCCTGGATTGTGAAAGGGATGTCCAACTGCTTGGAATCAGGGCTAAATGGCAGTTGGACATCCCTCGAGGGGGTCCCAGATTGGAGAGGATGCAGGCTGGACTGAGGGACACACACACACACACACACACACACACACACACACACACCCTGAGCATGAATTTTGTGTACTGGACCTCTAGTAAAATATAACAAAATAAAATAAAATTTGAATGCCTCTGCTATGATAGGTAATGCCGTTCCCATTCAGAATAGCAATTGAATCAAACATGTTCAACTTCATATGTTTTATTACCTGATTGTCCTCTGGACATATGTGGGTTTGTTTTTCCTGTTAGTGTTACTGTACCTGCACTACAAAATTGCAACCAGCCCAGGTCTTCTAATGAATATGAATATTTTAGTGAATCAGGAGACAGGGTCTGAAGAAGAAAACTAGTCTGGCATATTTTCACTGCAGAAAATACTCATTCATTGCTCCAGATTTTACATAGCAAATATTATTTTTAATATGTAGAATAAAAGTTATGCTTGGAACTTAAATTTTTATTGTCCAAATAGCAATGACAAAAGACACTGTTATTAAATGGCTTTATATATTTGCTTGTATATTTGTAGATAATTTATCTTGATTTTATCTACTTGAAGGATAACTTGGCAATAATTAACAAAATTTAAAATGAGTACAAAAAACTCACAAATAAAATGAGTATAGTATTTCATGGAAAGAAATATATATTACAGTGTACAAAGATATTTGTATAAGAATGTGTAGTGTATCATTATCACTAAATATGAAAAATCAACTGCATATAACTTATACATGACCATTAGTTATTTGGATGATAAAAATAATCATTGCACATTGAATATATAACATTAAACACAGCTATTAAAATAAGGTAGATGTTCATGTACTAATGTAATAAATTTTTCATAACAATACAGTATTTTGAAGAGTAAAGAGAAAATGCCAATATGAATAAATATATATATTTATGTTGTGTATAAAATGTCTAAAATACACATATTCAATATTTTAGTAATTTATAATTTTTTTTAATATTTAATTTATACTTTCTGTTTGAATTTTTTACAATAATCATATATTACTGTATTTTCCGGCGAATAAGACAACTTTTGAAATGAAAAAAAGTCAACCAAAAATCGGGGGCAAAAGACCAAAATTGCACAAAAATTACCTGCAGATCTTGACGGCAAAGTATGTCTTTTCTTTGAAGTGGGGGGTAGTCTTATACAGCGAATATAGGCCTAAACCTATGTTTTAACTGTAAAATTAGGGGGTCGTTTATATGCCGGAAAATACGGGTACCTATAATTTTAAGAGGAAAATCCAAAAAACCCACAAAAAACCAAAGTAATTATTCCACAATAAATTATTGACTTTTGACCTACTTAATGCACTTAATTAAAATATCTTTATATATTTATTGAACACAATGTTTGTGATGCTAAATAAAGAGTGGTAAATAATTGCCAGTTTAGCTCAGTGGATAGAGCATCAACCTGTGCACCAAAGGGCCCCAGGTTTGATTCTAGTCAAGGGCACAGACCTCAATTGCAGGCTTCTCCCAGCCCTGGACCCTGCTTGGTGCTCATGCAAGAGGCAACCAATCAATGTGTTTCTCTCACATTGATATTTCTCTTTGTCTTTCCCTTTATTTCACTCTCTCTAAAGGAAAAATATACTGGGAGAGGATTAAAAAATAAACAAGTAAAAAAGTGGTAAACAACCCAATATGGCTCCCATGAGAACTTGCATATTGGTGCGTAAGCTTGAATTTGGATTTTTATTTCCTTGGTCTAGAACAGCGGTCAGCAAACCATGGCTCTCAAGGCACATGTGGCTCTTTGACCCCTTTAGTATGGCTCGGCATTAGAACCACTTCTTCTAAATAGACTTTCCCAGGCCAAAAACCAACTTATGCACATGGGCCACAAAGTTTCAATCACACTATCTGTGCGTGCCCGCACGTGGTATTTTGTGGAAGAGCCATACTCAAGAGGCCAAAGAGCCTCATGTGGCTCAAGAGCCACAGTTTGCCAACCACTGGTCTAGAAGGAGTTCAAATATAGTCTGCTTTTATTAGCTCTTTAATTTCTAATATTGTAAATAAAATAGCTTATTGAAATCATGTCTATGAAAATGTCTCCAGGTTTTCTCCAAACTTCTCTCAACAAAGGTTTCCTCAAACCATGCCCTTGGCTTTCATCTTCTATTGAGTCTTCTTTCTCAATTACCATGATTCAAATACCTCCATGGTATTTACCTCTAGCTTTTAATTTATGCAAAAGTCAGGCTTGCCTAACTACTTATTATTAAACATTTAAATATATGTCATCTTAAACACATGTTCAAAACTAAACATCTTATCTTACTTCAAAATATTCATTTTGCTTTATTATATAAATATACTAGAGGCTCAGTGCATGAAATTTGTGCGTGGGGGGGTGTCCCTTAGCCTAGGCTGCACCCTCTCCAATCCAGGACTGCTGGCTCCTAACCACTCACCTGCCTGGATGCCTGATAGCCTCCTAACTGCTTCCCTGCTGGACCGATCACACCCAACTGCTCTCCCCTGCAGGCCTGGTCACCCCCAACTTCCCTCCCCTCCTTGTGACAACATGGGGGTGGCCATCTTGTGGTGACCATCTTGTGATGATGTGGGGGCAGCCATCTTGTGATGTGAGGGCCTGAGGGTTAATTTGCATATTACCTCTTTATTAGATAGGATGTTCTTTTCACCACCAAATTTACAAACCCCAGGTTCAAAGCTAGGAATAAACTTTGATCTCTTTTTTGACTCTAATAGTCTATCAGCTTTCAAATTTGGTCAGTTCTGCCTTTGAAATATTACTGCTTATAGCCTCTCCAATTGCCAACATCCCTGCCCTAACCAAGGCCCAATTAGATTCACTGCTGGTCTCTTGCAACCCTTCTAAATGATTTTTTTAGTCACCAGTTGTGTGTATGTGTGTGTGTGTGTGTGTGTGTGTGTGTGTGTGTGTGTTTGTTATTTTTTTTTTCCAATTCACTTCATTTTGTTCAATGATATATCTGACAATTAAAAATAAAAACTTTTAGTAAGTATCTGGTAGTAAGTTTTTGAAAGACTAGATTTAGATACTGAAGCATTAAAAGTAAATTAATCATAAACCCTAATTTTTCAGAAATCTAAGCATGTTCAATCTTTTTTCCAAGAACATTTAACACTTAATTGATTTCTTCCTAAATAGCCCAAATTCTTAGGATATGCAAGACTCTTTATGCAGCTATGCAGCCTTTTTTTTTGTTCTCAAATGATCTTTATTTCCAAATTCAACATTTGAAAATATTAAGAATATAGAGCAAACAGAATCCACTACAAGATAGAGATATACAGGCTTTCAGAAACCCTGTGGCCAGATCTCCTTCCCACTCCCATCAAACTCTCTCACTTCTACACACTCCCACCCCTCAACCTGACAATAAACAACTGGACCCAGTCTCAATTTCAGCATGTCCCAGCTCAGCTTCACTGCCACTCAGAACATCCCTTTAGACAAAAATCTAGGTTGTCTCTGTGTCTGAGGGAGAGAACATGCAAGACTGGAAACATATTCATCTAAGTCCCAGATGAGAAAAATTTTAATCTTAGATAAGGTCAGCCTCCTCCTCCAAGGAGAAGCAAGGACACAGGCACTGACCTGCAGAATCCTCCTTCCTTTAAATTAATCTACCAGCTCATAGATATTCATACTTCCCGCTTTCCTATTTTTTATTGTGATCTTCCTACTCTCTGTTAAAGATCCTTCATTTTCTTACCTGAAGTCAAAGCCCTCAGATTCAGCTCAAGGGCTGCCTGCCCACCAAATCTTCCCTGATTATTCAATTAAATATAATTTTTCTTTTTTTCTGTTGGCAATACCATCACTTAAATATAGTATATATTTCAGAGAGGAAGGAAGAGGGAGAGAGAGAAACATCAATGATGAGAGATAATCATTAATTTGGCTGCCTCCTGCACACCCCAATTGGGGATTGAGCCCACAACCCAGGCTTGTGCCCTGACTGGGAATTGAACCTCGAAAGCCTGGTTCATAGGTCGACACTCAAACACTGAGCCATGCCAGCAAGGCAATACCATCACTTTTGATGGCATCTTTTATATTCTACAATCAGCTAGTTTATGGCAGGATTGACACCTTATTCTATGGATAATTCTTTCATGTCCTAAAGGTGTTTTTAAAGTAAATTAATAAACATAGTTTCAATTAGAAAACAAATTATATATAAATAGCTTCTTAAAAGAGAAAATATTTTATTATCTTCCTATCTAACATTGGTTTATCTTGGATTTTACTTTTTCACAATAAGGAATTGTATGCTTGCTTAATAAATGTAATTTTCTGATCATCACCTCCTAAATTATACAATAAATGCAATTAAAATTATAACCAAACCCAACACTTTCTAATCCAATTTTTGATAGATGGATATAAGTTTTGTTTTATAAAAGAGAGAAGAAAGGAGGGAGGGAGAGAGATGTGAGAGAAAAACATTGATCAGCTGCCTCCTGCATACGCCCTAATTGAGGATGGAACCCACAACTTGGGCATGTATCCTGACTGGAAATCAAACCAGCCACCTTTTGGTGTACAGAACGAGGCTCCAACCAACTGAGCCACACAAGCCAGGGGTTTTATATGAACTTTTAACCAAGTAACATCAACAAAAAATTAACCATTTATTAAATTAGAAAATACCAGGGAGCTTAAAATGAAGGCTCTGAGAGTCAGCATTTTTCCTTTAGGTCTCTTTTATCCAGAAGGAAAAATTATTAATGAAGACATATGTTAAACAAAAGAACTCTACATCCACATTTATATCCAGGTCAGATATAAAAGGCATTTTCTTCACTTTGCCTAATGTATTGTAGCCATTGAAGAAAAAAACATTTTGCTGCTGTTTCATGACCTTTAAAAGGCTAGATTCCCCAAGCAGCTTTGCTAAATCAGAAGACTTGCTTTCATGAAGCAGCCTAAGTTTAAATTCTGAGCCACCTTGCTGGTTCTAATTTGTAAAATGAATAGATTCCCAACAGAAAGCTCTATTCTTGTTCCTCTTTCTGAGCACTTCTATAAAACAGGAGCTGTGAGAGAATTATTTCAGGCCTGCCTCTTAGCATAACTACTCCATATATCTTGTTGTGTTACAGGAGACTCCAGCTTTTTGAGCAGGTGACTTCATGATAATCTCCTGGACCTCTAGAATGAAAAAGGGGTTACAATAAGAGCGAGGAGATTTCTTATATGAGTGACATTCCTCAGACACCTGATGATTTGAGGTCATCAAGCAGGCCTTGGTCAATTGTTTGGAAAGAAACAATATCTTTATCAACAAAAGGGAAATGAGGCAGAAAGATAGAGATCCGAAGGAAATGGCATTGCAAATAGCTTGGGAGGCAGACAGTGCTGGAATGGAGAGCTGCATTTGTCAGACTACAAGTAAATTACACAGTCTCTCAGAACAGCCATTTCTTCAACTGCATATGACCAAGCCACCTAAATAGTGTTATAACAATTAAGGTAAAAGGGCTAGCACTTTTCTTGATGCATTTCTCTAAAGCTATTAGCATTATGAATATTGCTGAACCTTGCAGCAGACCTTGACCCACCACCTAGACAATCACTTTATGCTTTCTGAACAGATACTTAATTTTGAGTACATTTCTACCCTCTTTTACAAAATTCTATATGGCTGAGGGAAGCTGACTTCACCTCTCAACTCTAGGAGTAAATGGGATTTTTGTGGGATTAATTCCCATCAAGATGGCCAATGTTGGCCAATGATACTAACCTCTCCTCAAAGGTTAGTTGGAGGCTTCTGAGATTGATCTTTCTCATTCATAAAAGAAAGGTACAAAAAGCCCATTTTTAAACTGCTGATGTGAGCATGGACATATGTACCTTTGCTTGCTACTGGCGGCCATTCTACCGCCATGAGGAATCATCCCAGGAACCAACTTCAGGGTGAAGCCAAGGACAAAGCACATAGATGGAAACATGTGGTCCTTGATTATGTCACTACATCATTTGATCAATAAGCCTTCTCCACTATTAGTTTTCTGGTGTTGTAAGTCAATACTTTTTTTTATTGTTTAAATTACTTTGACTTCAGTTTTCTATTCATTGCAGCTAGAAGAATACTAACCCATACTCTGTGTAGCAAAAATAGATCCAGAGACAGAAAAGCATCCATCACACTGTCAAACCTTAGAGGAAAGGTAGGGGAGAGTGGGGGTAAGGAAGAGAGATCAATGGACTTGTATGCTTGCATATAAGCCTAACCAATTGACACAGACACCAAGGGGGTGAGTGCATGAGGACATGAGTGGGGGGATGGATAAGGGAAGAAGGACACATATGTAATATCTTAATCAATAAAGAAAAAATGGATTAAAATGAAGGTTATAATTTTTAAGCAAATACAAAAAATAAATTAAATAATTGTTTTAAACTTTTTGACCTTTTAACTCCATTTCCAATTTGAAGTTATAACTTTAGTATATCTTTAATAGTATACTGTAGTAAGGAGGGGATCTGAAGAAAGGGATAAGTTATCTGCATGTCTTTTTGTGTACAAATATCCCTAACAATTTCTCTGCATTTCCTATTCATACAGGTTTCTTAGGTATTTGCTTGAGCACTCCTAATACATGTAATTTCCTTAAAATGTGATCCCTACATGACTTTTCCTGACTTTTTCCCACAAAAATAAAGACATGAACAGCCTTTTTTTTCAGTCCCAGTATAACTTCCTATGTCCCAAAGCTTTGGTTATCATTTATGCCAACCATTTCCAAACGTTATCTCTAACCCAAACTTTTCTTAAATTTCAAAGCTATACATCTATCTGCCACCTTGAAATGTTTTCTTGTGATCTGGAACTTAAATCTAGTGCCCATAGTGGGTAGCATTTTTTCTCCCTAAAACTTAATCTCTCTTCTGTTATCCCCTTCTGAGTGAAAGGTATTATTATTCATCCAGTCTTCCAAGTTATTTTATATTCCTTTCAGATTTTTCCTTGTCACCAACCTTCAATGATGAACAAGTACTCTAGATTACATCAGCTTATCAACTCTCAGTTACTGCCTTTTCTGCATTTCCACTGCTTCTACTGAAGTCAGGCTTTCATCAATTTATGGCTTATCAGAATATGCTTCTAATTTGTCAAATTGCCTCTAGTCTCTTTTCTCTTACACTATCCACAGTGTTGCCAGAGCAAACTTTTCTTTCATCAAACCAAACAAGTTGTCATGTCATTTTCTGCACACTATTGCCTGTTGAAAATATCTAAATAAAACAGGTGTGTGTGTGTGTGTGTGTGTGTGTGTGTGTTTATTATCTGCCTGGCTAGCTTTAGGACTCCAAACATATATGTGTTTGCCATCCACCTTTCACACCCTTCTTTCTTAGGCTACAATTCTCTCTAGTCATGTCCCCATACCATTTTATTGCCTTCCTACTCCATGTGGGTCATGAGATCTTACTCTTCTTAAATATGTATCATTTAGCTCAGTGGTGGCCCCAAAGTGGTGGTCTATACTTGTTAATTAAATAAATAAGAAATGGATTACCTCCAAGTGGTCAGAAATGATAGCAAAACTCATAGTTTATCAATTATAAAAGGAAAATCTTGTGAAGTGTTCATACCCTGATGAAACAAATTGAGAAAATAACCCCAAAATTCTGGCTATAAAGGCCTTTTGAAAGGGTAGTTGCCTTTTCTAAATACCAAAATCTTGACTACAACTCAGACATGTGATTTTAAGAATATATATATTGTTTTTGCCAGGGTGGTGTGGCACAGTTGGTTGAGCATCATCTCATGCACCAGAGGGTGCTGGTTGGATTCCTGGTCAGGACACATGCTTGAGTTGCTGACTCAGTCCCCAGTAGGGGTCTTGCAGGAGGCAGCCAATCAATGTTTCTATCACATTAATGTTTCCATCTCTCCTTCTTCTCTCTAAAATTAATAAAAGCATACTTTAAAAAGAATATATATTGTTTCTTTTACTTGATGCTTTAAGTACAAAGAAATAAAAACACACAAAAGTGTTATCTTTGAACACCTGGATTATTGAATAGATAATTTTTGTTTTCCAGATCACTTATTTTGCCTTCTGTAAGGGATTTTAAAATTTTATTTTATTTTATTTTATTTTATTTTATTTTATTTATTTATTTATTTATTTATTTATTTATTTTTAAAATATATTTTATTGATTTTTTACAGAGAGGAAAGGAGAGAGATAGAGAGCTAGAAACGTCGATGAGAGAGAAACATCGACCAGCTGCCTCTTGCACACCCCCTACCAGGGATGTGCCCGCAACCAAGGTACATGCCCCCGACCGGAATCGAACCTGGGACCTTTCAGTCCGCAGACCGACGCTCTACCACTGAGCCAAACCGGCTTTGGCTAAAATTTTATTTTTAAACTCTGAACTTTAATTGTAAATGTGTGAATATAAATGAGACCTTATTTTTAGAGTGAATTTATAAGAGCTTACATATCCAAATGATATTGACCTTTCAAAATGTACAACTAGGTTATTTAGCTTAATATATCTATGTAATTCCTTTTTAAGATTATTTTCACTGATGAACTCCAAACCCCAAAAGGAACCAGCACTATTACTTATTCCATAAATACATTTATTTTATCAAATGCCATTCTCTTTTCATTCACTGAAGAGATACTTCGCATGAATCTGTTCTGTGTCTCAATAAGAATAAAAACCAGTGATCAGAATGAACAGAAATCTTTGCCTTCATAGTGTTCATCCTCCAATGATGCTGAATATCTGCCTTATCTATTCTACTCTGAGTCTACAGATAAAATACACACATACACATGTATGCACACTGGCTAGAATATGGAGACAACTCTGGGTCATATTGACATTTTAAGTTAAAAAAAATCAATATATTAAATTGATTAATGAAATTATTTTTACTAATTAGTCATAACATTTGAATTACTACTGTTACTCAACTTTAGTAATGGGTTTGTTATATATAATAGTATTTACTGTGACCACAGATAAGAGAATAATAATTTTTATAAATTAGTATAATTTATGTCAATTATTATAATTACATATAAAATACACTTAAAACATAGTGAATTAATGTTTTGTAATTTTTACTTTATATTATAAATTCAAACATTTGGTACCCTTGGATAAGAAGTTACTTTCAGTTCTGGTGACCCTGGGTGGGTGATAGTAGATACTATCAAAATATTTTCTGATGCATAATAATGAGAAAGTACACAAAACACTTGGCTGTTCTGTGATATTTATTAATTGCCTGTGTAATACAATAGTTTGTTCTTTAATCAAAACTGATTGGGTTAATAATTGAATGTTTGGAGTACTGATTCACAGCTGACTTTTTCTATGTGTTTGAATTTACCATGGTAACCATGAATTGGTTTTGTTACTGTGTTGTATATTGCTTTAAATTAAACTGAGGGGATTAATAATTAAATGCAATTATAAAAGCTGTAATGCTAATAATTCATTGTTTGGTTATTTTCTATCTATTATGTTCACATACATACCCTGCCTAACACTTCCCAATTGCCCATCACTATCAATAGAGCAATAGGTTATACCTGTTAAACATCACATATCCTAATCGACATCATTTTTATATTTTTATTATTTTTAATTCTAATAGTATTTGAAAAGCTATCATATTGAAAGCAACACATGCATATCCTATATAATAAAAGCCTAATATGCTAAGTGTCCAGTTGTCTGGTCATCTGTTCAACCAATCAAAGCATAATATGCTAATGATATGCTAAGGCTCCTCAACCACTCGCTATGACATGCACTGACCACCAGGGGGCAGACGCTTTGACAGGTAGTTTAGCTTACTGCTGGGGTCCAGCTGATTGGGGCTGAGATGGGCCAGACATAACCTGGAGCACTCCCACTGTCCCTCACCAGCTGGCCAACCTCCTGCATCCCTCTCCAGCCTGGCCTATGCCCTCTTGCAATCCGGGACACATGAGGGGATGTGGGAGAGCTGGTTTTGGCCCGATCATGCAGGCCAGGTGGAGGGACCCCACTGGTGCTCAAATTCATGCACTGTGCCTCTAGTATTTATATAATGACTAGAGGCTTGGTGCACAAAATTCGTGTATGGGGGTGTGTGTCCCTCAGCCTAGCCTGCACCCTTTCTAATCTAGGACCCCTTGAGGGATGTCCAACTGCCCTTTTAGGCCCACCCCTCTACCAGCCTTATTGATGTCTAACTGCTCCCCTGCATGCCTGATTGCTCCTAACTTCCCTCCCCTGCAGGCCTGGTCTCCCCTAACTGCCCTCTCCTGCAGGCCTGGTCCTTCCCAACTGCTCTCCCCTGCAGTCCTGAGTCCCCCCCAACTACCCTTTCCTACAGGCCCAGTCACCCCCAACTTCCCTCCTCTGTCAATCTGGTCACCCCTAACTACCCTTTCCTGCAGGCTTGATCGCCCCCAACTGCCCTCCCTTGCAGGCCTGGTTCCTCCCAACTGCCCTCCCCTGCTGGCCTGATTACCCACAACTGCCGTCGCTTCCAACTACCCTCCCTTGCTGGCCATCTTGTGTTAGCCATCTTGTGTCCACATGGGGGCAGCCATCTTTGATCACATGGGGCAGCCATCTTTGACCACATGGGGGCAGCCATCGTGTGTGTTGGAGTGATGGTCAATTTGCATATTATTCTTTTATTAGATGGGATGTTACAAATTTGAGTAGTTCATTATACTTTCACCATAACTTTTGCTACTTTATCTTTCCTTTAAAGACATAACACATTTATTTTGAAATATCACATAAATTACTATGTTTGTTTTTTATAAAATAGTGAAATTACCATTTCATAGGCTAGCAAAAAGGACGGTTAAACTTCTTATATTATCTTCCCCAGCCTGTCAGTAGTAGAGCAAAAAGCTAAGTAGCACTTTCAAATTGATTTATTTCCAGTTTGCCTTTGTGTTTTTTGTGTTTTTTTGTTGTTTGTTTTGTTTTGTTTTGTTTTCTGCCAAGTACTACAAGAACAATCTTGTTAGATCAAAATGTTTATCATTCTTGTTTTCTTCTCTAAAACTTTAAATGATTTTCCATTACCTATATGTTTTTTACCAATCTTTTACCTAATATGCAAGCTCCTGTATAGTAAGACCAACTTTCTAAATTTTATTTTTTAAGTAAGCCTAATTAAAGTCCTGCATATAGCAAAAATATAAGAATGTGTATATTTTAAAATTAACGCTATCCTAATATGGAGGGTCAATTGGGGGAGAAACTTGAGGCAAGTAAGTTGTCTAGTTTAAAATGATAGTTCATGTGAGAAATAACAAACTGGGTCTAGAGAAGCAAAATAGAGACAAGCAAAGCCAGGTGAACTGTGCCTCTTAGAACTGTCTTCAGCTGTAGGATGTTTTAAATGTAATAAACATTCAGAGGCAGCAGATGTAATTCAGCTGGTGAATTGAAGGGAGACACAATCCTGTGGTCACTTCATAGCTGGGTCTTTCTGTCCTCTGCCAAAAATAACTCAATTCACATAAATTTATTTCAACAGGTTTTCCTTAAGGGTCTATTGCAGTGTTTTCAGTTTCAATATATAGAGGATGAATGATGGAAATGTACAGTAGATGGGGATGGGGATGTTATAAGAAATGACTTTTACTTTTTGAAATAAGTAGATTTTCTTTTTTATACTACATCATAAATGCAGAAGCAATGAATTAAAATTGTGTGAGAGCAACTGTCAGCTTAATATTAGAAAGAACTTAATTTAGAACTGTCCAAAAATGAAATGCGTGATAGTGTGCCAAAGTGACTATAATCTGGATTCATAAAATTGAGTGAAAGGTTGGCCTAAATTATTTCTAGGCCCATTCTACGCACAACAAAAGAAGAGTACAGAAAAACTAAAGGTTTGAATAACTGATCTTGATTATCATATTTCTTAGTTGATTAAATTAGGCCAGGTACTTGATTCCCTTTACCTATCTCTAATAAAGAAACTACTTCCTTAACAATAAATTAATGGTATTGTATTCATACCTAAAGGAAAAAAATAATTC
The DNA here is from genome assembly GCF_964339955.1 of Pipistrellus hanaki. Classification (NCBI taxonomy): domain Eukaryota; kingdom Metazoa; phylum Chordata; class Mammalia; order Chiroptera; family Vespertilionidae; genus Pipistrellus; species Pipistrellus hanaki. Next base: position 122,508,969 of record NC_140505.1, read on the forward strand.
GGTTGTCAAGAAAAAATATGCAAGAAAAATGGGGACTAATTTGGGTATATCATCTTCACAATGAATTTTTAGCAGAATGCTTTTTTAATTATAACTGAACTATTTAAACAAGATGTACTAGCATTCTGCATATGTGAAAAGCAAAGAAATTGTTACAAAATTATTTTAAGCAATTCATAATTGGGTAATGTAAAGGTATTCATTTCTGTATATTTAAAATTCTAGAAGTTTTTCATTCTGCTACACTTTAATCATTCTGAGTAAATATATTTGATTACTATGCATACATCCACATAAATTTTAATTGGATTTATGCCTCAGAGTTCTCATCAAAGATCAATTAAAAATATTAATCACCCAATTGAAAGCTGTCATCTGAGAAACTTGAAATTAGCCTTTTCTCAGGTCCTTCATTTAGTATTTTTAGACCTCTATTCATCTCTATGAACTTACTTAGTCAAAATATGTGTATTATTCTACAAGAAATTTAAATCAGTTTTTAAAAAAGGCAATTTTATATTAAAATTATAATTGTTGTCAACATCTATTGAGATTTCTGCATTTTTGTTCAGTGGAAAGATGAGACCTTTTAAGAATATCAATGATTCCTCTAATCCCAGACCATTCTCTAGGACCTGAGGGGTCCATTCCAGAAATAAACAATATTTGTTACAGTTCGTTTCCTGTTGCTTCTTTAGGGAAATGAATGTAACACTTCAATGACAGAAAAGAAAAAGCTGTGTGTGGGGGGAAACATGCTGAATTTTCAAATGCCAGTAGGCCCATATGGCAGCTGACCTAGGAACAAGATCTTCACCGGAATAACTCTCCCGGCCCCACTTCATCACCCAGAACGCGCCCCTGCTGCTCTTGCTGGTCGGTAGGGCAGGAGTGCTTTTGTGCTCCTTGAATGGACTATTTTGCCTTGAAAATATACTAAATATCACTCAGTCTTAAACAGCCAGAGCTTCCAAGTGAATATTTTTTAGAAACAGATTGAGGGGAACAAATAGTTCCCAGAGCAGAGAGATAGTGAAGGCAGCTATTTAACTACTCTTACTAACTCTGCTAATACATAATCTTTCATATATGAAAATAATATTTCCTAATGTCTGATAACTAAAAGTGACAGCTTTGTATTATTAACTGACAGATAACATTATTACTTCTGACTTGTATATTATTTGTTCATGTGACTTGATATATGCTACCCTGACTTATGCCCATTGCAATGTTTTTCGTTACATAACAGGAGCTCAATAGCCTCATTTTGAGATCAAGGAACTGAGGTGCACAGCTATTGAGTAAACTAGTCAAAGTCAGGCAGGTATGGGATGGCCAGACAAGGACAACAGCTGTGTCAAAAGCAGCTAATATATGTTGTTTCCCTACCATGTGTGAAGTACTGGCTGCATATTCTCGTTTTTAATTTTTATCAGGATGTAGCAATGGAATCTTGGACCACATACTACAAAATACGCAATCATTAAATATACTAGGATCCGCAGGTTTTGAATTTGGGAAAATCTTCTAGTAGTTCCATGTCAGTTTCTGTACATAGAATGCCTGCCTAGGAACTAGGGGAGAAAATTATAAAAATGGAAATGGTGAACAATTTTCTGGATAGCATATAATATAACATTTTATACTCTTTTTTTTTCTTATAAAAAAATGACCATAAAACCATGTATTCAAAAAGTACTACCCCTTATTTTCCCACCTTCAGAGTTACCCTAGCTTGTATCATCAGATGTTGAGTATAATTCAAGCAGTGCTGAAAAGGATGGACTTGGCTGCCATCCCAACTTTTATTGGCTGCTCTTTCTGCCAAGAGTACCCCTCATTTCTCCCAAGGACCTCCCTTCTTTGTTGTGGTGACCTGAATTTTATTGGATTTGATGAAATAATTGGTATTAGACCCAATTCAGATTGCTGAAAATTAAGAAGATTGATCAGGGTGTTTTAAAAAATATCTCTTTTCTCTGGTTGTGTGATGTGCTGTTTTGAGGCCAGCTGTAGGAAGCAGAGGTGAGAGCCTTGATAGATCACAACTTCCCTTTGGACATTTTTTTTTTAGGAAGCTAATGGAAACCTGTTATTTTTTTTTTAAGCAAATTGACTCCAATTTTCTCTTAGTTGCAAATGATAGCAAACTAACTGATAAAAATGGAGAATATAATTTAGAAAATATTGGGGTTATCCTGGCACCTGGAATTTGTATTAATTTTGATAATAATTTGCCTCTATAATATAATGCAATGTGAGAATTATAGCTGCACTCCATCATAAATTTTTAATTTGTTACTTCCATGCTATAAGTTCCAAGAAGGTAAAAAACAGCTTAGTTTGGTTTACTGCAGATGACCCCATGTCTATCACAGTTTGTGATACAAAATAGGTGTTTACTAAGTCTTCATAAAAAAAGAAAAGAAGAGAAAAGGAAGAAATGAAAGAAAAAAATAGGTCCAACTTTGTTACTAATTTAAAGGCAGGTAGTCAGAACAGGAGAATAGATGATAGTCAATATTTTTTAAATGTTATAAAAATTGTACAAGAGCCCAAAGAATACCCATCATTATTTTATTTTTTCTTTATTATTATTATTATTATTATTATTATTTTAATCAATTTCTTACAGAGAGGAAGGGAGAGAGACAGAGAGTTAGAAACATTGATGAAAGAGAAACATTGATCAGCTGCCTCCTGCACACCCCCTACTGGGGATATGCCCGCAACCAAGGTACATGCCCTTGACTGGAATCAAATCTGGGATCTTTCAGTCCACAGGCTGATGCTCTATTCACTGAGCCAAACCTGTTTTGGTCATCATTATTTTCTTACATGTAACCTTGGAATACATTTTTTTAATAAAAAAAAAAAAAAAAAGATTCATAATACTTTAACATAAAATAAGTAACTATAAAAATTCTAGATTCTCAATTTGGACGTTAAAATATATACAAGTTTACCCTTTTAGTTTTTCTAATCCTATATAATAAAAGGTTAATATGCAAATTGTTCAAATGGTGAAATGACCTGTTGCTATGATGTGCACTGACCACCAGGGGGCAGATGCTAAACACAAGAGCTGCCCCTGGTGGTCAATGCACTCCCACAGGAGTAGTGCAACTAAGCCAGAAGCTGGGGTTACAGCTGGCAAGTATAATGGCAGTGGCAGGAGTCTCTCCTGCCTCCGCAGCAGTACTAAGGATGTCCAACTGATGGCTTAGGCCTGCTCCCCTAAGCCAGCAGTTGGACATCCCCAGAGGGCTCCTGGACTGGGAGATGGCACAGGCTGGGCTGAGGGAGCTGCCCTTCCTGAGTACACCGATTTTGTGCACCGGGCCTCTAGTGTGTAATATAGTACATACAAATTATAACAACTGCACTCAACATTAAAAACTCTATCAGAATGGATATCAACAAATCAACAAATGGCAAGTTTGCTGGCTAGTATGTGGAGAAAAAGGAACTGTCCTGCACTGCTGGTGGGAATGCAGACTGGTGCAGCCGCTGTGGAGAACAGTATGGAATTTCCTCAAAAAGTTAAAAATGGAACTCCCCTTTGACCCAATAATCCCACTTTAAGGACAATATCCCCATAAACCAGAAACACCAATCAGAAACGATATATGCTCCTCTATGTTCATAGCAGCACAATTTATAATAGCTAAGATACAGAAACAGCAGATGAGTGGATTAGAAAACTGTAGTACATCTGCCCAATGGTATACTACACTGCTGTAAAAAGAAGGAACTTTTACCATTTGCAACAGCATGGATGGACCTGGAGAGCATTATGCTAAGTGAAATAAGCCAGTCAGAAAAAGATAAATATCTCACTCATAGTGGGATATAATGATCAACCTAAACTTATGAACAAAAGTAGGTCCAGAGATAAGGGGCAGGGAAAGGGGGGAGGGAGTTAGAGATCAACCAAAGGACTTGTATGCATTCATATTAGCATAACCAATGAACACAAACACTGGGGCAGTGGGGGCCTACTCTCGGGGGTGGGTGTGGGCAGGGGGTTCAGTTGGGGGAAAAAGAGACATATACAATACTTTAAACAATAAAAAAAGAGAAATGAATAGATACATTTCTATTATCTGAACATGAAAAAAGAGAGGAGAGAAACAACTTTCAAGGACTCAGGGAGGTAGCCTTAAGCAATGTGGCAGAACAACAAATAGAAAACCACAGATGCTGAGACTAGCCTGCTGAACAGGAAGGTGAAAGAGAAGAAATGCATTTTTCAAGTAATCTTTTCACTGAAGTTATATATAAAAGGAACTTCACATATCAATAGTCCTTTTACATAGCAGTTGTAGATGAAAATTAAATAAATAAGGTCCTATTTATACAGCATGAAACAAACACACACTCACACAACTCTATCTGATTTATCTGATTTAGGATGACCTTATTAACAGCTACTGCGGATTTCAAACTGTCACAGAAAACAGGACTAAAATTTCAGTTTCAATGCTTTTAAGCACCGTGTTTTAATTAACCATTTTTTTCTTTTACAGCAAAAATAAAAACCCACTCAAATATGTCATTTCTCTACTAGTGGTCTTTGAAATGATATTCATCTAAATAACTTAGGACAAATATTGCTTTAAATTGATCTACAACTACTACCTCCCTGCAAAGAAGAAAGAATGCTTCAGATGTAAGGGCCTGAATACTAACGTTTTATTAACATATAGTCAAATCTCATTTTCTCAGTAGGATGAGAACTCTTTCCTATGATCCAGACTTGAATAATTCTTATCAGAATGATTACCGCCCTTAACTGTTTTGATTTCTATAAAGCCCACTCTTAAAGATGACAAGGTACAGCTTGGTACCTTAGACAGACTTTCAGCTTTTTATCTTTAATTTGTTTACTGACAGATTATTCTGATGGGTTAAATATTCATTATAGAAGGAATATAAAATTTGCTGTGCATGTCAGAAATCCATCACCCTAATATTAAGTTTATGTTTCAATTTTATTAAATTTCATATAGTCAAGTTCCTCTTAAACAATAAATGGTTATAAATGATTAATATTAACTAGCAACCCTCCTTTACCTGTAAGGTCCTCTTAAACCAATCAAAGTAGGTATGAGCATGAAGAAGTATGTAACTGACTACATAGTGGGCCTGTGTTAATAAAATGTGCCTTTCAGTAGTGAAGAGACGTTTAGTAGGAAACCCAACCATAGGTTAATCCAACATACATTAAGCTTCTCTTCTGTGCATGATCCCTTTATGACAGCACTTAACACTCTAATGTTATATATGTTTAGACTTTCTGAAGGTTTCTAAAAGTTGGGGGATATATCCAAACTTAAAGCAGCATTCATTATATTATATGTCTTAGAGCTGTTCAACAAATTTTTTTTTAATTGATGGAAATGATCTGCATTTTCCAGTACTGCAGCCAATGGTTACATATAAATAGCAAGAACATGGAATGTGGCTAGTTTGGTTGAAGAACTGAATTTTATTTAATTAAATTTATATTTAATTAGCAGCAGGTGACTAGTGGCAACTGCAGTGTCTAGCACATGCAGCTATGCCAGTTACTGTCTTGGTCTTTGGAGCCAAACAACATTCACTGTGCCTCTCACCTTTTTTCTCTACTAACTTTCCCTTTCCTTCTCTTTCTTGCCTTTTGTTCTTCACACTCTAATAAATAGAGCATACAATTTCATATGGGTTTAGTTATCACTTGAGTCAGGACAAAGAATAAATCCAAGTTATAGGTTTTATTTTTCTGAGCATTTCATATCTACTCGAGCTAGACTCACTAAGGAAAAAAGAAAAAAGACTCATATAAACAAAATCAGAAATAAAAAAGAAGAGGTTATCACAGATATCACAAATATACAAAGGATCATACTAGAATGCTATGAAAGACTATATGCCGCTAAATTTAATAACCTAGAAGGAATGGATAAATTCCTAGAAATATATAGACTGAAATATAAAGTAGAAAATCAAAATAGACCAATAAACACAGTGAGGAAATTGAAAAACTACCAACCCTCTTACCCCCACCACCAAAAAAACAATAATAATAAAAAGCCCAGGACCTTATGATCTCACTAGAGAATTCTACTAAGCATTCAAAGATTTGATTCCTTTACTTCTCAAACTCTTTCAAAAATTGAAGAAGAGACAATACTTCCTAGCACATATTATGAGGCCAACATAATCCCTGATACCAAAACCTGGTAAGTATAACACACACAAAAAGGAAAACTACAGACCTAGTGTATCTGTGATGAGTACAGATGCAAGAATCCTAAACAAAATACTGTCAAGTCAGATATATATAAAAAATAATAGATCATGATAAAGCAAGGTTTATTCTAAGTACACAAGGATGATTCAATATATGCAAATCAATCCATGTATTACACCATATTAACAAAGCAAAGAATAAAATAATATGATCATATCAAATATGTAGAAAAAGTGTTTGATCAAATACAACATCCATTTATGATTAAAACACTCAATAAAATGGGTATAGAAGGAAATGACTTCAAGGTAATAAAGGCCATATACAACAAACCCTCAGGCAATATCATACTCAATGGTGAAAACTGAAAGCTTTTTCTCTAAAATCAGAAACAAGACAAGGATGCCCACTTTCACCACTCTCACTCAACACATTTCTGGAAGTCCTAACCAGAATAATTAGGCAAGAGAAAGAAATAAAAGACATACAAATTGGGAAGGAAGAAGTAAAAATATCACTTTATTCAGATGGCATGATTCTATATATAGAAAAACCATAAAGACTCTACCAAAAAATGATTAGAAACAATAAACAAATACAATAGAGTTTCAGGATACACAATCAATGTATAAAATCCCACTCCTTTTCTTTATACTACCAATGAGAAAGTAATGGGAAAAAATTCCTTTTCCAATTGTAGCACAAAGAATAAAATACCTAGAAATATACTTAACAAAAAATGTGAAGAGCTTATATACTAAAAACTATAAAGCATTATTTAAAAGAGATTCAAAAAGACAATGAAATAGAAAGATATTCCATGTTCATACACTGGAAGAAGCAACATAGTTAAAATGGCCATATTACCCAAAGCAATATATAGATTTAATGTAAATTCCACCAAAATCCCAATGTCATCTTTTTAAAGAAAAAGAACAACAACAAAAAATCATCAAATTCTCTCTAACCATTGATCTCTCTCTCTCTCTCTCTCTTGAAATCTATAAAAATATAAGATAAAATGAAAAATGAAACTCATAGACACAGACAACAGTACAGTGGTTATCAGAGGAAAGGGTTGGAAGGATAGTAAAGGGTAAAGGGGTCAAATATATGGTGACAGGAGATGATTTGACTCTGGGCGGTTGGCACACAATGCAATATGCAGATCACGTATCATGGAAATGTACACTTGAAACCTATATAATACTATTAACCAGTGTTACCACAATAAATTTAATTAAAGTAAATAAATAATAATAAGTAAATAAAATCTAGCTGAGGACTCAAAAATCATATGTTGCCTGGCTGGTGTGGCTCAGTGGTTGAGCATCAATCTAGGAACCAAGAGATCACAGTTCAATTCCAGGTCAGGGCACATGCCTAGGTTGCAGGCCCTATCCCTGGTAGAGGTCATGCAAGACATAGCCAGTCAATGATTCTCTCATCATTGATGTGTCTGTATCTCTCTCTTCATCTCCCTCTCCCTCTCCCTTCCTCTCTGAAATATATATATATATTTGAATCATATATGTATACATCCATACACATATTATAGCTCTGGCTGGTTTTGCTAAGTGGTTAGAACACAGGCTTGTGAACCAAAGGGTTGTGGGTTTGATTCCAGGTTAAGGTCACTTACATAGGTTGCGGGTTCCCCAACTCCAGTAAGGGTGCATGTGGGAGGCAGCTAATGGATGTGTTTCTCTCATGTTGTTCTTTTCTCTCTTTCCCCTGCCTCCCTTCCTTCCACTCTAGAATTCAATGGAAAAAAATATATCCTAGGATTTTCACAAAAAAATAATAATAAATTTAGAAAAGTTTGCATTATAATAATCTATGTATATGTCTATTTCATCAACTAGAATCCAAAGATTATTGATAATACTATTGTCATTAGTAATTATTAATAGAAAATAGAAAAGGGAAGACCAAACATTACAAGCATATCATCTGGGCAGCTTCACCAGGAAGCTATAATTTCACATTCCCCAGGGAAACATCAGTCTGTTCCCTACAGATTATTAGGGAAAGGGGCCTGATAAAGGGGAGTTAAACGCATGCATGTGCAGTGAAGCTGGGGTAACTAGGAAAGGTTCTCATCAGACAAACCTGGAAAGATAGATCATTGGCCACAGTAGGCAGAGCCACTGAAAGCTTGTGAAAATGTAGGAATAATCTTCTTAAACAAAAGATTTCCCTCTCTTGTGACTCTTGTTGCTCTTGTTGCTCTTGGCTGTTGAGATTAGGCTCTCATGGCCGGTCCATGGCCATGTGGATCCCACATGCAGTGGACTAATAGACTGCAGCAATAAATACAAGCTAAGCTAGCCTAATGCTGGGCTGGACTTGGCTCCAACATAGAAAGGAACCTCTGGACAATGGTTCTGAATTTAGCTCTGCTGAAGCTCCAGCTTCACTTCTTCCTTGGGGGAATGAAGAGAAATGGGACTTTGGAAACTCAGGAGTGTAATTCCAAGGAAATAAGCCTTCCTATTATACCTCACCCTCCTGTGGGGGCTTCCAGAAATTCTTATGACAGCAGTCCCTCTTAGAACTCTACTTCCACTGTAGCAATAAGTGTGGACGAGGACTTCGCCCCACTGATAACACTGAGAGAAGTTAATCTTATTTGTTTTAGTAATCTATTTAGTAATTTGTTTTAGTAATTTACCTACCACAATGTCAGCCTCATAAGTACTCTCATAAAGTATCATAATTTTATTTTCCTGAATGCACATATCATATCTAAAACTACAAATCTCTATTTAATCTTCAGATACTGTCCAACGATGCAGAAGCTAATACTCTAATTTTCTTTTTGTGTAAAGTAGGGGAATGCAAGTCTTGTTTTCTGCATTGAATATATTATGCTTTGCTCAGCAGCAATACCGTGAGTTTTTAAACTTGGGGTACAAAAAAAGAGATTATAGTCTATGTTTGCTCCTTAAGGGGTGATCTCCCTATTAACATGGTCTAGTCCTTCCTGTTTCAAATCATTGGGGCAGGAGAATTTGTTAATTTATTATGCCTAGATATTAGGGACATGAAAATTCTTTCTGACAAGATAGTGACAATAGAAATATATAATTTAGGGTAAGCTACACCAAGAAGGCTAAGGAGGCAAAAAAAAAAAAAAAAAAAAAAAAAAGAGCAGGATGTGCCTTCTATATTTAAAAAAAAAACAAAACAGATAACAGAATATAAATGAACAGAAATATTCAATATCATTTCTGCCTTGACCATGTAAAATCTATCATTCATATGGACAACATGCTATCTCTAAGTATTGGTTACTCATTCTCCCGGTTTTCATGAACATTTCTGTGCTAACTGAACCCAGTGAACTCACTTACCAGTGAGCCTCAGTACCATAGGAAGGCCTCACAAGGGAAGCAACTTGGTTAGTATAAAGCAGCAGGGAAATAGAACCTCAAAAAATTCAATTCAGAGATACTAAGTGAGTCCATTAAAATAAATACATAGGGAAATTCATGACTAAATAGTGATAAATATCTCTCAACAGCATATGGTGTAACGCACAAAACATGCAAAATGAAATTGTTTCCAGAGTACTTTTCTTATACTTTTATTATAATGTTTTAGAAAATCACTCTTATAAAACACATATTAAATAATTTCTGATACTTAACTAATTGAAATTATAGTCTTAAAAATAGTCAGATATGCAAACCTTACTCATTAATGAGATAACCTAGGTATTGTAATAGAGTTGTACACAGGATCCACTGAAGGCACTTAAATGATTATATAAGTGAGTGCCAATAGGCAGGAAGAATAGCAGGGAGAGCTACAGAGAAAAGAGTGCCTTAGCTGTTTGATGAATGAATAATGACTTTGCAAATGATCAAGAGAAGAGAGCTTTTCAGACAGTGTGAGCAAACCGCACAAAGTCAGAGTGGTATATACACCTGGAGAATCACCTGGGAGCTCCAAGTTGATTCATCTGGCTAAGCCGTAAGTTAAGTTATGATCACAGAGGAAAGAACATGAACTTTGAAGTCAGACAAGCTCACAGCCCTGATCCGTCCTAAGTAGCTGTGTGACTTTGAACTTATTAAATAACTCATCAAGTCTCATTTGTTAGAAGGAGAGAATAACAATTACCTTGTTGGGATTCTGTGAAGGTTAAACAAAACAGGAATCTGAAATATCTTCATAGTGTCTAGATAAATAAGATGCTCAATAAATCATAGCTGTTTTTCTCCTCCTTCCCCCCCTCTTCCTTTTCCTTTTCTTCTTCCTCCCCATCATCATTACCATCACCTTCATATTGGAGAAGTAGGCTCTGGAAGGCCTCAAGTTCCATACTGAGTGTATAAGTAGGGAGAAATTTAAAGACTTAAAGCAGTCTGGCCGGCATTGCTCAGTGGTTGAGGGTTGATCTATAAACCAGGAGGTCATGGTTCAATTCCCAGTTGGAGCACATGCCCAGCTTGCAGGCTTGATCCCAGGTGTGGGTGTGCAGGATGCAGCCGTTCAATGGTTCTCTCTCATTGATGTTTCTATCTCTCTCTCTCCCTCTCCCTTTCTCTCTGAAATCAATAAGGACATATTTAAAAAAAAAAAAAAAAAAAAAAAAAAAAAAAAAAAAAGACTTAAAGCAGAGAAAAACAAACTTGGATTTATGTTTTAGGAAAATCACTCTGATAGAAAGCATTGAGCCTGGAATCTGGAAAAACAGTGAGAGACAGTGGCAATAGCCCTGGAAATATGATTGCAGAACAAAGATGTAAGAGCTGATATGGAGGGAGAGGATGTTACCATGTCTACTTCCCCCCTTTTCTCTTCCCCATGAAAAGCTTAAGTGGTTTATGAAAGGCTTCAAACACAAAGCCACAATTGAGGTTGCTGTGGTTACAGTGGGAAAGAAAAATAAACTGTGGATCTTTTCTTTCTATCTCTTTCTTAAAGCAGTAATTTTATCACATTGTATTTCAGGATATTGTGTTATAGCTAATCTTCTGCCAGAAAAGTTTTCTGATCTGGCTTTCAAAGTAAATGGAAGATATAACTGCTAGCCTGTGGCTCAAAACTTATTCTTTGCATTCACCCAAGGTATTTAAGATTCCATACATACTGTCTGATAAAAAGAGTTCAAAGCTAAGTAACAGTGGATAAGGAATAGTCAATAAAAGTATAAATGTGGCTGCTAGTGTTATTGTAAGTAATGTCCAAACCCATAGAGAATTTTCATAAGAATTTATTTGAGCCAAACTGATGACATATGCAAGGGAGGAAGATTTCAAATGCTATGAAGTCTGGAAAATAACTGTTTGTAGCTACTTTTATTCCTTCGATATTGAAAAGGGAACATAAAGAAGATTATGTGGATGTGTGAAAAAGCTAGGTGGGGATTGGATTACAGAAGAGTTAACAAGATTACATGTTTTCCTGAGGGTGGTTATGGATTATTTCAATGGTGTGTTAAACAAGATGCACAGAATCAAGGGACAGGGATTGCTTAAGCTAAAGATAAATCTTATATTAAATATTATATTCCTGGGGTCTGACTACCCACCACAAACTTCCAGTTAGGAATTTATGATCAGATCACCCTGTGAGGTTACTTCCCATAGAATCCCCTTTTTTATTCACACTGGGTGCTTCATTCTCACACAGAGTACTATAACTACACAAATCCTGTCAGAACCAGTGCTTTTCTTGTCAAGGTGGTTTAGTTTTCATAAAGGAACAACTTAAGTCAGACTTTTAAGGAAACTCATCTGTATTTTCCCCCAAATCTACTGCAAGTTTTAGCTTGATTCTTGTAAGAATTGTAATTTCTGAGTACTTTTGTTACTGTATTCTACTCAGTGGGACACAATGGCTACATCCAACATCTAACCACACTGTCATATGACATTGACCTGGCCTATATTTTTATTTTTTCCTGGCCTTTTTTTTGTTTGTTTGATTTTTGCTTGTTTGTTTGTTTTGTTTTTAATCTCTGTTCTCTAAAGGCTTGTACTCTAATAACAGGGAAGGCTGCTAATAATTGAATGCCAAGATAGTAGACAAGATAAATATATTTATACCATCCTATATAATAAAAGCCTAATATGCTAAGTGTCCAAATGTTTGACTGTTCGACCAGCTGGCATGACACACACTGACCACAAGGGGGCAAACACTCTGACCAGTAGGTTAGCTTGCTGCGGGGGTCCAATCTATCTGGACTGGGCGAGACATGTTGGACACATCCTATAGCCCTTCCTTGGTTCCTCCCTATCCAATCATGCACAGGTGGGGTCCCTCAGCCTGGCCTGCAGGGATTGGGCCAAAACTGGCTCTCTGACATTCCCCCCCGGGGGATCCCGGATTTCAAGAGGAGCAAGCCAGGCCAAGGGACCCCCACTGGTGAATGAACCCATGCACCGTGCCTCTAGCATATAATAATTGAGTGTAAATGTAGTAGAGAAGGGTAGCTTTGTCCCTGATACTTGTGTACTTTGAGAGCTGATTGCTCCACTTAAATGGATGCTTAGTTATTTTAATAGTGTTTCCTGTAGTACCAGGAAAAACATAGTAATCTCTGTTTTTATAGTGCACATTTCACAAAGTGCTTTCCTTTACATTTATTTATTCATTGATTCCATTAACATTTATTGATCATTTATTTTATGACAGACACTGTTTTGAGAGTTTAGCAGTGAACAAAATAGACCAGCATCCTTATCCCAGTGGCATTTACAGTCTCATTCTCCTTGGGGAAGTAATGATGCAATGTATAACAAGGTGAAGAGTGCAACCAAAATAAATCAAGCAAAAGAAGAAAGAAAAGAAGTACTGAGATTTTATCTTTTAAAGAGGAAAGTCAGGGAAAATATCTTAAAGAAGCAAAGGAGCAAGCTATGCTGTTACCTAGAAGGAAAGCATTCCAGAGTATAAAAACGAGATTACAAAGATCATAGGTAGTAACATGATAGAGATATCTGCTAAGCAGCAAGAAAACCAGTCATAGCTGGAGACACATGAGAAAGGGGAAGAGCGGTTTCAAAGGAAATCCAAAAATTAATGTTAGGACAGGTTATATAGGGTTTGAAGACCATTTTAAAAACTATTTTTTACTTTGAGTGACATGGAAGTCATTGGAAGGATCAGAACACATCAAAAATCATCATCTGTCATAATTTTTAAGAAATAAATTGCTATACTTCTGGATTGAGAAGAAACAGGAGGACAAGCATCTGAACAGCAAAACCACTTAGGAAGATACAGTGATAATCCAAGCGAAAAAGATGGTGTATTAGACTAGAGTGATAGCAGTGGACATAATGATGTGTCTATTTTTAAAATTCACCGGACTTCCAATCGATTGAATATATCAGTGACAACTTCAGGGTTTTGCCCCTGAACAGCTGGATGGATGGCTGCTGTATCCAGTAACTGAGATGGGGAAAACACTAAATAAAGATATAAGAGGGAAATTTAGGAGTTCAATTTTGGCCTGATTAAATTTAAGGTATATATTAAATAGCCACTAAAGACATCTGAAGATATCTTGTGATGGATAAACAAGCCTGGAGCATTCAGTAGGGATTACAGACTAGAAAGGAAAAACTTGGAAATCGTGAGCATAGAAACTCTATTTAAACTATGTCTAGCTGAAGCCGGTTTGACTCAGCGGATAGGGCATCGGCCTGTGGACTGAAGGATCCCAGGTTTGATTTCTGTCAAGGACATGTACCTTGGTTGCTGATTGATGTTTCTCTCTCATCGATGTTTCTGGCTCTCTGTCCCTCTCCCTTCCTCTCTGTAAAAAATCATAAAATATATATTTTTTAAAACTATGTCTTTGGTGTGGGCATCAAATAGTTAAGTGAATAAAGAAAAGGTCCAATCACTGAGTTTGAAGGCAATTAAAAATTATGAAGTTGGGGAGATAAAAAGAAATAGCAGAAGACATTGAGAGATAGCCTGTGATGTAGGAAGGCAGTCATGAGAGCCTGATGTCACGGAAGTGACAGAAGAAGGAGCTATCAACAGAAACAACATGAAGACTGAGCAATGCGGCCACCGCTGCAAAAATGCCAGTGGGGGCTACAAGCCTTACTGGAGACAGTTTATAAGGAAATAGAGAATAACTGGGTATTTTAACTATAGAAATCTCTTTCCAGGGGAGTTGCTTGTAAATGGGAATGTTGTAAAAGCGGCAATGGAGCAAAGAAGGAGTTTAGTGAAGCTGGAGGAAAATAACAGGTTTATGTGCAGATACGTTATATTTGATAACCCTAACAGCCATATGAGGTAGATATTATTTTATTACCTGATCCCATTTTGCAGGCAAGCAAAAAAAAAAAAAAAAAAAAAGATGATGAACCTTGATGAAGAGTTTTGCCATTGAATTAGAGTTAATAGGATAATAGGATTTACTGTGAGGTACTTTGATTCCTAAGACCCCTATTCATCTTACTACACCAGGGAGCCCTACCCACTAAAAGTAAGCTGAAAGAGAAAGTGGGGGGGTTCTATGAGGAGAGGCCAGGAACCCCCACTGTATTAGGGACACTAGTTACCTAATCATAAATTCTCCATTTATATTGTTACTGATACATATGTTTCATTTCTAGGACTGTCTTGTGTACATATATGTAAGATTCCCTCCTAATACAGTACCATGCACAAAGCATTGCTATTATTTATTGTTCATGATAATTACTGTTTTTAAATCTAACATCAAAAAATTAATTATATTAATTTACAAAAACAATTGCTTGCTCCTTGACAAAAAAAACACAAACTTCTTTTGCAATATCATACATATCTAGTAAGGTGGTACAATATATCTAAACTCCTGAACATTTTTATTTTTAATGTTTTTACTTAAATATTTTATTTTATTTTAATAAATTATATTCTTATTAGGAATTATATATTTGATATATCCTGAAACTCAAGTTTATAGTCTTTTACAAAATAAACCAGTATATTTTTAGTTATGAAAATAGAAAGATTTATATGCTGAAATGTCTAATATTGTTATTGTATTTACCCAAAAACTAATTAATTCAGTTTCTTCTACCAACATCATCAAATTAGGCTACCCTGCTGGTGGGGAATGTGGAATATCAAAAGATAATAATTTTGTGATGGTTTAAAAATTCATACTTGTGAAATCTAATGACTGTGTAAGGAGAAAAACATGCTTCCAGCGAAGAAGTGAACACAGAGATAATTAGAGTGCATTCAATAATATAAAACTAATATCTTATGACTCAGACTCATGTTCTTTCACTTGACAATCATTTTTAAACTTGGTAAAGAATATGGTACCAATTAGTTTCTTTGAAAAGTATACCCCACTAAAATGAAACTATCAAACAACTAAAAAACATACAGGTGATACAAAAAAAAATGTTCATGTAATCATGAATATTCTTCATGATATAAATATGATTGCCTGTGAATTCAAAATTGGATTTTATCAAAATGCAATCAGTCTTATGTTTATGTGCTGTATGCATGAAAAAAATGCTTAGAAAAAAAAATAAGTATATCCAGCTTCTCTTTTGGTTGTATGAATGATGTATGTATGAATATAAGAATTTTGGTGTTTTTTTTTTTACATTTTGAATGTCTTTACCTACTACCATATTTAAATATCTTAATATAAATAATATACATGAAATGATACAAGGGCAAAACTAAATATTATCTCATGCATACACCCTTATTTCCATTTTCATAGATCTATGGGACAACAACCATCTATAATAATCTACACTAGGGGTGTCGAACTCAATCAGAGAAGGGGCCAAAATCTAAAATCCAGCCTAAATCTCGGGCCGAATGGTTTACTGAACAGTCATAAACTGACAATGTCATAAACTGACAGCGGAGTGCAGTGATGACAGCGCGGTGCGGGCCACATTGCAAGGCCTGGCAGGCTGGATTTGGCCCGCGGGCCTTGTGTTTGACACATGTGATCTACACCAATAAAAGAGAAATATATAAATTGATAATCACATTGCAACGCCCACCAGCCAATCAGGAGTGAGTATGCAAATTAGTGGGACAAAGATGGCGGCGGCCACGGAGCCAGCCAGAGCAAGTGGGAGGCTTGGGTCACCTATGGCAATGGAGAAAGCCAAGCTTCCTGACCTCCTGGGCCAGCTGCCAAAGGAGAGGCCTGTGGGTGTTGACCTTGGAGCTGACCTGGGCACACAGGAGGCTTGGATCATGGTTCCCAGGCTGGCTGCTGAGAGAGGGGCCTGAAAATAGCCCTCAGCCCCTTATCCAGGGTGGCTACATCCCATAGGGTGAGAGTCCTCACCAGGGGGCATGGCCAGCCTGCAAATAGCCCCTCACCTAGGCAGGCCAGGCACTCGAGTGGGGAACCCCACCATAAAGGGGACGTGGCCAGCCTGCAAACCACCACAGGACCCTTGCCCAGGCTGCCCCTCCTGCCAAGGGAACCCCACCCTGATCTGGGATACCCTTCAGGGCAAACCAGCTAGCCCCCACCCATGCACCAGGCTTCTATCTATACTGAAAAAAAGAGTAATATGCTAATTAGACTGGGATACCTTCCAGGAGATCTTCCAGACTTTCTTCTGGACAAAGCCATGGTGATAGGGCTGAAGTAGAGGTGGTTAGGGGCCAAAAGGAGAGGGCAGCTTGTGGCAAGCAGGCCAGCAGACAGAGTGGTTAGGGGCAATCAGGCAGGCAGGTGAGTGGTTTGGAGCCAGCAGTCCCAGATTGCGAGAGGGGTCCCAGGTTGGAGAGGGTTCAGGCTGGGCTGAGGAACTCTGGGCCACGAGTAGAAGCATAATATGCTAATTAGACAGATTCCTTTTTGAACGATCTTCCAGATGAAGCTGGGGCTGTGAGGGAAGCCCAGATCCCAGCTGTTTGCCAGCAGCCTGAGGAAAGCCCAGGTCTTGTGTACCAGAGGGAAGCTGGTACTGGCAGCTGGGGAAAGGAAGGCCTATTCGATCCTGAATTTTGTGCATTGGTCCTCTAGTTGTTAAATATTCTCATACGCTAATAGTCTTACACCTGTTTTCTTACTAGTTAATTTATATAAATCTACCTCTATTATCTCTAAAGCACATATGTATTGATACATATACACATAACATTTTACATAAATGTAATCACATATATAATTTTGGTGCTATTTTATTTTAAGTAGTTGCCTCTTCTTCCTTACTGTTTCTCTACATTTCACCAACCACACCCCCAACCCCACCATATGTCCTCCACTTTACCACAATCGTAACAAGAAGCCCCAGGTAGAGTGTCTGAATCATCTGAGCATGACAATCTATCCCTCCACTCTAAGTGGCATATACATACATATAGATGAACTTGCAAGGAGTTTTTTACATTATTTATAAGAGTGTATTCAAAATAATTATCTCACCTCTCTGTGTGTTATTTTCTTTCTTTTTTTTTTTATTAAATTATTATCTGTGTACATATTTTAACATTGCTCCCCTCTCCCATACATACCCTCCCTCCCCAGAGTTTTGTGTCCATTGGTTGTACTTATAGGCATGTATACAAGTCCTTCAGTTGATCTCTTATCTCCCCCAGATCTCCCTACTCTCCCGGCTGTAATTTGACAATCTGCTTGTTTCTTTACTGTCTTTATATCTGACTTTTGGTTCATCAGTTTATAATGTTCTTTAATTTCCATAAATGAGTGAGGCCATGTGTTATTTTCCATCAGCAATAGCTTGTGAAAATTGCAAATCACTCCAAGTCACTGAGTCAGCTTCATTCTTTTAAGTGGCTACATATTCTTTGTTGTAAATGCACCCTTATATATTCAACCAAGCTTGCATACTTTTAATTTTATATAAGGATAATATCATTTTAATTTTTAATAGATTTTGAGATATTGATTTAGGAAAGCATTTTTCTAGGTGCTCATGTTTAAACACTTTTGTGGCTCATCTTAATCTCCCCAAAAGGACCTCCTAGAGATCTGGGTTCAGCCTGGAGCAAAAGGAAAGAGACCGCATGTAATTTAAAAGTAAAAACATTTGCAGATATACTAGAATTGACTGACATCAAATTTTATTTTGAAAATTTTATGACCCAATTCAAAATAAGACTGATGTGAAATGGGGGAGAAAAAGATCTACATTTTATTCTATCCCCAAATTCTAGGTAGATATATGAATGGCAATATATTTATAAAAAGCTCAAATTTCCTTAAAAGCATTGGTTTAAATGTTGAATCACTGGCTCTCTGGTCAGAAGAAATGCCCTGGTTAGAAAGTATTTGCTGATTTTTACTTCCATGTGGCTGATTTAAAGATGCCAACATGATGCCACTGAGCACAGAGTTGGGTCAGGAATAGATAGCTACCACTAACAGTCAGCTCGTATGTGCATGCGCGGGGCTAGGGCAACTCGAGCTCACAAGTGACCTGGTCTAAACCTAGTCACTTTCCAGAGGCCCCACCTCCAAATACCATCACCGTGGGGGTGAGGGCTTCAAGATATAACTTTGCGGGGGAATGTAATCATTCAGGACATCGCAATACTGTAAAAATAATATATGGTTCTTGCCTAAATTTTGTAAAACATACCCTCCAAAAGTTGAAGAAATAAACAAAAAGCATCCTGAATCCTGCTACTCTTTGCTAACCAGTGCTATCCTTAGATCGTAAAACTAAGCTAAGGAAGACCTTCAAGCCCTTTTACCTTAATACTCATGTTTTTTCATTCTTCCTTTTGGTTCTTCATTCAGGTTTTTGAAATAAAGTCTAAAAACTCTTTACTGATAGCATATTGATGGCATTTTTTGTTTGTTTGTTTCATTTTACATCACAAATGAGGGATCATGAAAATAGGTACAGATATTCTTGGCTTGCACTTCCCTCCCCCAACAACACACACACACACACACCCACACACACACACACACCTCTAGGAACTTATGTCTTTGATCTTTATTATTACAGAGAAGGCATCTGAGAGCCTAATTGTATTATTTGACAATGTGACTTTTCTGGGATGTAGTTAACTGTATTGCTTAATGGCAAATCACTTCATAGGTTTCTCGGTGTCTGACTTTAGAGCCTCCAGAGAGGAGTAAAACCCTGCTGACACCTTGATTTCAGTCCTGTGAGGTCCAGTTTGGACTTCTGACCTCCAAAGCTGTAAGGAAATACATTTGGATGTTTCAAGCCACTAAGTCTGCAGTAACATGTTACAGAAGAAATAGGAAACTAATGCATACACAGGAGGACCACCCGGAGAACCTAAGGGGCAGCATCAGAACAGCAAAGCATTTAGAGTCCTGGTGTTGATTCTCGAGAGGGAGTCTTCTTTCTCCCACGTGCTGGAGGTTTGTCCTTGGATGAGGCACTCAATGGTCCTGGCCAACTTCACACTTTACTTTTGCTTTTTCCTTCCAAGTTAGAAAGAATATAAAACTCTTGTCACTAATCCTTTCTGATACCAGTACATGGCATCCCCTCACCCCCATTAGTATCTACATTTATTTCTTGCTACCATGGCAACCAACCACTTTTAGCAAAATCCTTGATACAAGGTTTCATGTTTTGCATAGATAATCTGCATTGTGCTTCTCCACCACCTTTCTCATTTCAGGCCTGAAAATCTCAGTATAATCCATTTTATAAAAACTATTTTTCCTTTTAACCTCTTTTAAGCAAGTGTTAATTTATTTATAGAATAGCATCCTATTTTTAAACAAACATAAGAAAAAAGATTCTTAAACACTTCCACTTCTAAAAAGCCAGTTCAGTGGTCAGGGGTCTCTCTTATTTCTAGAAACAAATATTTTGTGGCTTCCAGAAATTATAGAATTGTCTTTATACTCAATAACTTGCTGATTTTTAAAGTTAGCATCATGACTGATTTTTAGTTTATAGTTCACTAGCTAACCCTATTCTTCTGCTATGTGAATGTATAAACAGAACACTTAAAGGTAGACAAAATTTAGTTTTGTTCCTCACAAAACACTTTATACAATTATCTTCAGATTTTTACTTTTAACTGCTTTGTTATCTTGGAGGTTTTATTTCAATTATCCAGATGCTCCATGCTCTATCTAATCATGTATGCTGAAATTATCGTTCAGAATGGAGAATCACTGTGTCCTGCTGTTTGACTTACAAGCTAGGATTTCAATAGTTTTGTTTTCGAAGAGTTACAACAGTTTATCTTAACCACAAGGAAGAAACAAGCAGACTGTTTCAAGAATAATGGGAGCTCTCAAAGCAAAATAGCCTCTTATAAGAAAATAGGTTATATAAACACGTGAGATGATTGGATTTTTACAAAGACCTATGAAGTCATTTATCACAAAAGAGAAAAATTAGGAACAAACGGAAATTGTAATTTTGGCTTTATACTACAATATAAAGGACAGGGAAGTACAGACTAAACTTACAAAAGAATGCCAAAATCATACCTTATATAACTAGGATATGCAAACTTCACAATCTTTAACATTGTTTGGAGTTTCAGACAACTCTTAAAAGGTAGAAAGATATTACTAATTTATAAATATTTCATCAGGAAAACTAAAGCACTGTATAGTTTCAATAGATATTTAGAATAAATAATGCCTAGGTACCCATATTTTATTTTTTCAAATCAATTTCTAGATGTTTTGCTACATAAATGCCAAGCTGCAGTTTCTAATTGTTGTCAGGAATAGAATATCTGGACATGGAAACTTCTTGGGGCCCAAATCAAGAAACAGTGTTATTTGGGACACTTAGTGATTATTTCTGTCTAGTCTGGGGATCTATCAAGCTGAGAGATAAACTTCCTTACCTGCCAAACCATTAAACATTAATCAACAAGGACTCATTAGAAGTAACAAGTGCATTTTTGTACCTTCTTTTATTCTAATACATAATATGGTGGGTGGCTCTCATCAGGCTTATAATTTAGAATGGAAGATAGTATAAAATAAATAAATAGGTAAAATAAATAAGCAGGCAAACATAGAAGCATCAACTGTGTTAATGAAACTAACACAGGAAGAATAAAATAACAGGACAGGCAGGGGAAGCCTGCTCGATGAGGTGGTCGAGGAAAAGCAGAGTGTGGTTATGCACCACACTCCAAGGTTCATGGATGAGACAGCCATGCAGAGAGTTGGGCAGGAGTGGCCCAGGCAGAGAGAAGAACCAAGTCAGAAAACTTAAGACAAGTCTCAAAATGATCAAAACTTTGAAAGACCCATGCAGTTGCAGCAAAGTGGTCAAAAGGAAAAGTGTAGGAAGTTTTTTTGGAGAGAAAGGTCATATTATGGAGCTTTATTCTAAATGCAACGGAAAGCCCTTCAACATTTTGAGAGAGCTCTCCTTTCTCTAACCACACTGTTTACTAATTACATAGTTGTATAACTTCCACAGCATATTCTACCTTCCTTAGCAAGCCTAAGCTCCTTTAAGTGGTATTACTCCGCTCTAAATCCTAAGCTATAATATACTGCTTGATGTACTGCTATGGGATCCCTATTAGACTTTTTTTTTTTTAATGAATGAATGAACTACCAGATAAATATCAAGTGTTATCATCAAGGAAAATAACTTTTGCAGGTAATATAGCAGACTTTTAATTTTCTGCACCAATGTGACATTTCATCATTGTGAAGAAAAAGGAAATCAATATTTGTATGTATAATGTCTAATACAGAAGTATAAATTACTGATAATAATTTTACTTTTTAGTTACATGGTTCTAAAGCTTTCTGCAGATTGTTTTTTATAGCCGCCCTCCTTGTTCAAGGCTCCTTAGCCATGTCCAGAATGCTAATCAGAACCACAAATAAATATTCTTAGCCTGAATACCATATTTCCAGAATAGTACAGCTTATAACTATAATTAATAAATAGCAGTTATCATAATTCAATTCCTCCTAAAAGTAATTATAATAAATAAAACCTTTAAACTTCTTAACCAAGCCATATTTTCTGGGGGACAATTTGTTTAGGCAAGCCTTGAATCAAACCATAATGAATTAGCCTGCTCATAATTTTTCCCCAGATTGAAAAGTGGAAAAATTCTAAGTTTACTTGAAATTTCCAATGAAATCCTCCTAGGAAAGGAGAGATGTATAAGACTTAGTAGGTTAGAGGTCCTATCTAGTTGTGAATACATAATAACGAGTGTCAAACATAATTGAAAGCTAAAGCAACATAAGTAAGAAAAATATGAGGTTGGAGTGAGAATCAGGATTTTTATTGCTATCATCTGATCGCATTTCCCATAGAACCTGAAAAGCATGAGATACTTCAGCATCTCACTGTAATGTTAGTAAATGCTGTTCCAAACCTTGTCTCCTGCAAAGTTATTCAATCTTTTAGTTCGGAATAGTTTTGCTTTTGTCAAATGAAAGCAGATTGTTAGATGACAAGTGAACGTATGTGCATGCACCCATGTGGGTGGTTTATATGTTTTCTTTCCAGCCTTCCCTGAATCCTTTTACATAACAGAGGCAGAAGGAAATGCATTGTAGTCTCAGTGGACCATCCATTGCACTCCATCCAGACACTTTGCTTTTCCAAGAAACCAGGATAGAACACAGTGAAACCGATTTGAACCACGTATTTGACCCTTTAAAGAACAACATTTGCCCTCAGGCACCTCTTCATGTATAGTCTGTGCTTGGCTTGTATTTAACATTTAGCTAGGGCAGGTCTAACCTGCTGAGAATTGGATAGAGAGCATTGTTTTTTAGAGGCTTCTGGTTGAAGACTGCCTTAAAAGCCTCGATTTGGCTTTTACCTTAGAAATAGAGGCAAATTCCTCATGTTGAGTTTTATCGTAAATCATTCGTTACGCATCCCTTTAGAATTGGTTGTAAAGGAGCCCTGAGTTAAAGTCAAAGACAGAAGCATTCCTCACATCTCATTTGACTGCTTAAAAATATTTTAGACAAAAGATTGTTCAGTTGAAATAGATTGATAAATAGAAGCATGATATCTATTTTTCTCTTTAACCAAATCATTAAAATAATTAGCATGGAAGACATAACAATCCTTCAGCCGAAACTGGATTGGCTCAGTGGATAGTGTCAGCCTGCGGACTGAAGAGTCCAGGGTTTGATTCCGGTAAAGGCAAGTACCTTGGTTTCGGGCATATCCCCAGTGGGGGGTGTGCAGGAGGCAGCTGATCGATGATTCTCTCTCATCAATGTTTCTAGCTCTCTATACCTCTCTCTTCCTCTCTGTAAAAAATCAATAAAATATATATTTTTTTTAAAAAAAAAACAATCCTTCAGATACTTTTTGTTTTGCTTTACAAAAAGAGAGAGAGAGAGAGAGAGAGAGAGAGAGAGAGAGAGAGAGAGAGAGAGAGAGAGAGGCGGAAGTATAACTATATGAAAGGCTTCATAGTCTGAGGGGGAAAAGTCCTTTTTTTGTGATGAATTGACATAGAGTTAATCAATGTTAACTAGCAAAGATGGACCTGTGAAGTTATGCAGAACACCTTTCTATCTCCTAGATCAAATATCTATTTATAAGAAGGGAACAAGATCTGCTGCCTTATGGAGACAACAGCAAAGTAAGGCAGTTTATCCAAGAACGTGTTTGGTTGGAAGATTAGAATTGAAAAAGTAGAGGGGTAAGGCAAATAGAAAATGTGTTTCTATACTCTACATTTATTGGCTGCTTCCTCTGAGAATGTCGGTTGGTTTTTCCAGCAAAACCACACACCCTATGTTGGAAAAATGTACAGAAGTGATAACATAATTGGAACTTGAACTCTAAATGTATTTTTCTCTTAGTAGGTCCAGAGGTTTACTGACTTGCCTAGTCTGATTTCTAACAACCAGAAATTGGCAAAGGACTCAATTAACAATTAACAACTCCAAAAATACTTGATTTGCTTCTTCTGGTATTCAACATTTTTTAAAGTATATTTTTATTGATTTCAGAGAGGAAGGAAGATGGAGAGAGAGAGAGAGAGAGAGAGAAACATTAATGAAGAGAGAGAATCATTGACTGGCTGCTTCCAGCACGCCCACGACTGGGGATCGAGACCTCAACCTAGGCATGTGCCCTGACTAGGAATCGAATGGTGACCTCCTGGTTCATAGGTCAAGCTCAACACTGAGCAACACTGACTAGGCTGTTATTAAATGTTTTTATTTCTATCTCAAAATAAGACAGCTATGTAACTCTTTTTCCAATCTTAACCACATAGAATATATTTTGTTCTAGTCGTAAGATGTTAGAAGACCTACTTAAGAGAAGGTTGAAACAGTAAGATGTTGATTTTTTTTTCTCAAAATCTTGCTAATTAATGCCTAATACATAGTGGGTACTATGGCAGGAACCTTAGACTTAAAGATGAGATCTTACATAAGAAATTACAGTCAAATGGAGAGTTCTAAGTAGTAGCAAGAATCAGTGATTAGGGAAATTCACCCATTAAACTTAAGAGAAAAAAAAAATGCAGGTTTAGCCGAAATCGATTTGGCTCAGTGGATAGAGCATCGGCCTGGGGACTGAAAGGTCCCGGGTTCGATTCCGGTCAAGGGCATGTACCTTGGTTGCGAGCACATCCCCAGTGGGGGGTGTGCGAGAGGCAGCTGATTGATGACTCTCTCTCATCGATGTTTCTAACTATCTCTCTCCCTTCCTCTCTGTACAAAATCAATAAAATATATTTAAAAAATAAATAAATAAATAAAAGAAGGAATTTAAAGAAATGCAGCTTTAATGTAAGGATATACTTATTATATTTTTAATATATATCTTTATCATGTATTATAAATGTATATATGTCACATATACTCTAATATTTTCATATATGTATATATATATACATATATATATATACACTCTCATACCTTCTTATATTATATGTATATATGGAACTAACAGAGGTAGACCAGAGATGGTCTCTGCTTTGCCCTCTCATTCTTTTCCCCCTGTACTCTCAAAACGTGTCTTTTTCTTCATACTCCCTTTGCCTACAAGAGTCTGTATTTTCTATGCCTTTCCTATTCTCTGAAAGTTATAGTTTTTATGAGTCTTGCATCCATTTATTCACTCAACAAACATTTCTTAAATATATACTTTGTACAAGCATAGTTTATAGAATGTTAAAGAAAAATTATAGGAATGTTAAAGATAAATTGCACTGAACATATTATAGGGGAGAGGACTTCAGTACAGAAGTGAATTCAATTCGATTGAAACAAAAAGTAGGGTAGTTTAAGCATCTGAGGGAGCTATGAGGAAGTATTAGACTCTAATACTTCCTCATAGCTCCCTCAGATGCTATAATTAGAGGAAGTTAGGGAAAGCTGGTCAATGTGCTTACTAATTGGTACTTATTGAAATTAGGCTCCTATTCTCCTACTGAGACTAAGATAATTCTATTTCTTTATGATGCTTACATTTCAAATGAATGGATCCCATGTCTTTGAGAAAGACATACCTGGGACATAAACCTACTAAGAGGTTAAGAGATCATTTACATCTCAAAGGGGCAGAGAAAGAATTCATAATGGCAAATTTTCTAAAGTAAATGCTCTAAGAAAACAAAGGTCAGGGGCCTATAGTCAGAAATAGGGGGCAATGGAGTAAATAAGGGAGGATGTCTACAATACTCTCAACAATAAAGATAAAAATAATAATTACAAAATATTTAAAAATATAAATAAATAAATAAACTAGTCTACAGTTCAGTCAAGCTAAGGGGAATATTAAAGTTCTATTGGTCAGAGATACAGCAGGTAAAAAATATTAGACACAATATCCTACCCTCATGAAGCTTATATTCTAGGAGTCTATATTAGTAAATGATAAACAAGTAAAGTTTAAGTAAGCAAACAAAACATATGTCTGATTGAATGAGTGCCTAGGTAAGTGAAAAGAGTTTTAGAAATGATATAGGCAGGTTTAGGGAGTTTTAGTAATAAAGAGAGTCCATGGAGAAGGAATGTATGGGTGAGAGTTGGAGCTGCCAGAAGGCATACATTCACAGAGAATAGAAAAGGGCCACAGGATGAGGGAAGGGGATGGGATACAATCATGGAGGAGAAAAGAAAAAATCACAGAGTATGGGGATAAAGAAAACATACTTTCACAGAGGATAGGGAAATGTTGACAGATGCTGGAAAGAGGGAAATGTTCACAGGAGATAAAGAAATGTTGCAAGATAAGGGGGAGATAATGAAGGCAGGACAATGTGGGTTTTGGACTTTAAAGATGGTATTCTGCAAACCAGTGACCAATTAGAAAAGCACAGGGACATAAAATGGGGAAGAGGTCCAATTAGAAGAGAGCATGAAGAGACAAAGAACTACAGCCTTTATAAGCCTTAGAAAAATGGGGTTTAGTGGGTTACCCCCTTGGGGACCCCTCCCTACGTGGGAGTCTGTATTTGCTTTTAATAAATTTCTACCCTTTTAGTAACAAGTCCTTTTAGTCTGTGAATTTTATTCCTTAAACTTTGTGAGGCAATAACCCACAAGGAGGAGATCCTCACATCCCACATTTCAGTAGAAATGAAAGCAGAATGCAGACATGGACCTTATTCCCAAGGGAATAAGATTAAGCCAAGGAAATATTTAAGGGAAGAAAATTCCAGGCGGAGGTAAGAACAGTGTAAAAAGTCTGAGTCAGGAGTATGCTTGACAGGAGTCCTGAGATCAAAGAGAAGGACAGTAGGAGATGAAGTCTTGAAGGTAGCAGGGAGGAGTGGGTTGGCTCATGTATTAATCTTTACATCATAGCAAGGACTCTGACTTCTATTTTGTATGATAGGGCTACAGAAGAAAGTAATATCTTTTGACCACATAAAAAAGATTATTCTAGCTACAGCATTACAAAAAGTGCTGTTGGGAAGGATGAACGAAGAAGTTGGAAGACATACTGGTGCATATAACTAGGGGGCATTTGGAATCTGAAGTTGAGGGGAGTAGTGTGAACTGGTGATTAAAAACAGTGAACCAACAATTATAGGTGTTTATACAACCACCTGATTGATGAATATACTAATAGAACCAGTATAGGTAGAAAAACAAAGAAAAAGAATTGCCTTAATAAATGAAAATGAGGGGAAGATAGCTAAGAAAGTTCCAAAAGAGAGTCAGTGAGGTAAAGGGAAGCCCAGGTAAATGAGATTTCCTGAAGGACAGGTAGAGAAAGTGATTTAAGGGAGAGAGATGGCTTGAGTACCAGGGCAAGACCTTTGATTTGTCAAGAAAAAGACAAAAATATCAGATCTGCCATGTTGAAGTTAAAGCTTGATGACAACACATTCAGGGAATTAGAAGAATCTATTATAATATATTTTATAAGTGATTTTATTTCAGAAATTTGTTAGGGAAGGAACAAGAGAAAAAGTACACCAGCTAGGAGCAAATGCAGAGTCAAGAGAACTGTTGTTTTTTAAAATAGAATAAATTATAGCATATTCAAATGTTGATGAGAATGGTTTATTAAAAGAACAAAAGGAGAAGGTAGAAGAAAAGAAAAAAATTGTTGGACTGAGGTTCTTGAACAAATGAGAGAGACTAGGATCAGGTGCTTCAGTGGAGGGGTTGGCCTTGAGTAAGGATGGTTAGGGAGTACACCTATGGGAAAGGTAGAGAGGCAGAGGGTACTGACACAGATGTCTGCAGGAGAGCAGACACTGAGGTAGGGACTAGTGACCGTATTCCTAGAAGTTCTTTCACTTTCCAGTTATGACTTAGTACTTTTCAACACCATTTGCTAAAGAGAATCTGATCAGCTTAGCTGAGATGTTCGTGCCTGGTTTGCCACTAGTCATGGGTCATAGGTCACTGAGCTACTTCTGGATTAGCTGCCTTCTTTTTTTTATTATTTATTAAGATATTACATATGTGTCCCTACCCCCCCATTGCCCCCAACCCCACTCCCGTTCATGCTCTCACCTCCCTGGTCTCTATGTCCATTGGTTATGCTTATATGAATGAATACAAGTCCTCTGGTTGACTTCTACACCTTATCCCTACCCTCCCCTACCTTCCCTCTGAGATTTGAGCATCTCAGTCAAACATTACTGGTCAGAAGACCTTGCCAGACCAGAACTTTGTGGTCCAAAACATGAATTCTTATACAGAAGGGGTTGAGGGAGAACAGTTTCCTTTGGAAAAGTTTATGACCAGCAGGCTCTATAAATATGCCTTCGTGTGTGAAGGAAGATAGATACAAACACAAATAGAGGTAACAAAGGGCTGTGAGCAATGGCATAAATCATTAAAGGACACAGAGCTTAAATAAACCCAGAGGAGGAGAAAATCAGAGCAGAAAAGAGCTTAGTCTGAAAAGTTTACTGGTAATTTTAGAAAGGCATCCCAGAAATAGAAAGAAAAAAATGAAGTCATAAAATACAGATATTTCACATTCTAGGAAGTGCAATTGCTCAACACAGCAGGTGCGTGAGCCAGGTGGGGCAGAGGGAATGAAATGAGAGGTCCATATAGCAAGAAATAAAGAAGTGACAGCATACTGAGCCTTAATATAACTTGCAAACAAGCTTTGACTTTGCCTTGTGTGTGACAGGTAGCTAATAAAGGTATTAGCTGTATTTGCATTTTATGAAGATCTTCTGGAATCAGAAAGGAGATTAAATTGTGCCTAGGAGAGACTGGAAACTATTTGAAATAATTCAGGGGAGAAGGGGTAGGATCTAAACTGAAATAGTAGCCGTAAGAAAAAGGCTGAAGAATTTCATGAGACAGCAGGATGTAGTTCATGGATTTCTTGATCAGACAAAGAACAGAGTCTAGACTGACTACATCAGTGACAGCCTGAACCACATGGAGCTTCATGGAAGAAACACAGTGACAGAAGTATGATATCTGAAAATGTTTGCTAATCCAAAAGGGGTTTGAAAAAAAGAAGAAAAAATCCAAATAAATTATTGTCTAGAATTTAGGCCCTAGAAAGTAAAATATAAGATAAGAAATGCTTATAAATTCAGACAGTTTTATAGACTCAATTCTAATTAATATTTTTATATTGAAACAGAATTCTCTTATCAATGGAGTAATCCCCCCCAAAAAAAAATTTAGTAATAATAATTATAGCTCCTATTTTAAGCCAATATATGCATTTTCTCATTCAGTCCTCACAATATTTCTATGGGGTAAGTAATAGTACTCCATTTTACAGATGAGAAATCAGAGACAGAATGGTTAAGAAACTTGTTTAAGTTAATAAGTGGTAGAGTTAGGATATCCATTCTTATATAAATAATAAG
This sequence comes from Pipistrellus hanaki, assembly GCF_964339955.1. Lineage (NCBI taxonomy): Eukaryota > Metazoa > Chordata > Mammalia > Chiroptera > Vespertilionidae > Pipistrellus > Pipistrellus hanaki. Next base: position 122,538,415 of record NC_140505.1, read on the forward strand.
ATGAAAGAGTTGCAATACTTGAGTTAACTTATTGTATAAAAGTAAAAGATAAAGATATAAACAAATGAAAATGTGTGAGGTCAATGCTAAAAGTAAGTACAAGGTATATACAGTGAAGACTCATGGAGGCAGAAGTTAATACTATCTCACTAGTACTAGAAACAATGAAGGAAAGGTTTCATTAATATTGGCCCCATACGCAAAAAAAGAAAAAGAAAAAAAAAGAAAGAAAGAAAGAAAGAAATTAGTCTTTAGCAGTGTATATTAGGTAGAGATGTATGAGAGAAGCACAGGGTATTCAGGAAATAAAGAGAGTTCAGGACTTTTTAGAGAACAGGTGTGGGAAGGCCAGAGCAGATTATAGGCATGGTATATGAAGAGGGCAGGCTGGAACTTGTAGTGGACGTTATTAAGACCAAAAGAGAACTTCTCAAAGTTGATCTTAGGACTCTTGTGATCCAGAAGACTCTACCAGACATACTATAATGCCAAAACAAGTTTTATAATACTAAGACATAGTTGGCTGATATTTTATTGAAAATGAATGAAGTGAATTTGCCAGTGTAAGGTAAACACTATTTATTGCCAATGATGAAATTCAAGTTTTAGAGAAAATTAAAATTTTGGCAAACTTGTACCTGCCACCATGAGCTTGACAGCTTTTCTATAGTTAACGTTTTTTATGAGATTTGGGGTGATATTAGTTTTTGTTTGTTTTTGTTGTTATTATCACCTGAGAATATTTTTTCCATTGATTTTTAGAGAGAGTGAAAGGGAGTAAGGAGAGAAGGAGAGAGAGATTAATTGGTTGCCTCCTGCACATGGGCATTGAACCTGCATCCCAGGTACATGCTCTTGACTAGGAAATGAAATCACCACCCTTAGGTAAACAGGCCAATGCTCTATCCTCTAAGCAACCCAGACAGGGTGTAATTTTGTGATGGTATATAATGAAATACATCAACCTTCAGAATATCTGAATAACTCAGTGAACCAATATTTTCCATATAACCAAAACATGTTTTTATAAAATTATATATGTGTAAAAGTTCTTTTAAAAGTGCAAGTTAGACCAATAGATTTTAATTTAACAGAGTAAAAAAAGTCATAATACCTTTTGAGATCAGACATTTCAACTACTCTGTAAAAACCTATCATTTGTAGGAATTTGGTATAGTATCAAAGAAGAATATTCACAATTACCTGAAAAATGTTATTAAAATATTCTTTCAAACTACATATTTCTGTGAGATATGATTTTTGTCACATACTTCAACCAAAATAACATATAATAGATTGAATGCAGAAGAAGATATAGAAGATATGAAAATTTAGTTGATGTTTATTAAGCTAAACTTTAAGCATTTATTTATATATTAAACAATGCTATTCTGCTCACTATATTTCTTTTTGTGGGGGAAGTTTATTATTTTTCATTAAAATACATTATTTGTGTTAATATATCATAGAGTTATTATTTTAATGAATTATTTGTCCTATTTTTTTATTTATTGATTTGAGAAAAAGGGAGAGAGAGAAAAACAGAGAACATCAATTTGTTGTTCCACTTATTTGTGCATTAATTTGTTGATTCTTGTATGTGCCCTGACAGAGGATTGAACCTGCAACTTCGGCATATCAGGACAATGATCTAACCAACTGAGCTATCTGGCGGGGACTGATACTTGTCCTAGTTTTAGTGTCTATAACAGTAAATACACATAGATTTAAATTACATAAACAAAAGTTTTTGGATTTCATCAATAAATTTTAAGGGTATAAAGGGGTCAGGACATCAAAACGTTTTCAAACCACTATTATACTAAGTTAGCTGAGGTTTTATTTGGGACAAGGAGTAGAAAGCAAACTTGTATTTAGAACATGACAGAGTAGGCAGACAGGAAATGGGCTAGGAGACTACATCCTTGGTGAAATTTCATGGGGCTTTATCTTATAAGTAAAATTTGGAGGAGAGATTATTTCCTAATTTTAATTAATAGACAGATTTGCATTGGGTGAAAAAAAAAAAAAAGCCTCAATGCCCCATCCCCCATCCTAAACCAATCCCCACTTCAGCATAGATGCTTTTTGGAGGTTTTAGTAGAGTCATTATACTAAGAAAAAATAGGTAATAAATGTTTCACTATAGATGCTCAACTGGGGAAAATTAAAGATAGGTGGGAACTCTGTTTCAATATCTTAAGGGTGTTCTTGTGGAACAAAGACTTAAGCTCATCTGCTCCAGTGAGCATCGTGAGTTCCAGTGGTTGGATTTTGCAGGGAAGCAGATTTCAGAATTTTGTGATAATTAGAAGTTGAAAAACACAATAAGATGTCTTATTTGGATGTTAATTCTTTGAAAAGAACTACTATTTGTAATGTGGAACCTATGCAAATTACTATATTTGGCTCTTCATGATATCAATTCATTCTTACAACAACCCTAAGTGATAGATATTATTACAGCCCTATTTTATAATTTAGGATTCAAGCTAAGGAGTCTAGGTATTTATCCAAAAAAATCCAAAGATATATACACCTATATGTTCATTGCAGCTCTGTTTACAACTAGAGGCCCACTGCACAGATACATGCATTGGTGGGGTCCCTTGGCCTGGCCTGCAGGGATCGGGCAGAGACTGGCTCTCTGACATCCCCTGAGGGGTCCCAGATTGTGAGAGGGCAGTTCTCGGGTGGTGCACCACAGAATCTCACTCCCTCCTTTCTGGTTCCAGTTGTGTCACCCAAGAACCACAGCTGCCAAGTCACTGCATATCATAGCTACCAGTTAGATGGTCATATATATATATACATGTATATACACACACACATATATGTGTATATATGTGTGTGTGTATATACATAGCCAAGATATGGAAGCAACCCACGTGCCCATCAATAGGTAATTAGATAAAGAAGATGTGGTGCACACATACAATGGAATATTACTCAATCATAAAAAAATAAATTTTACAAATTAAAACAGCATGGATAGACCTAGAGGATATTATGCTAAGTGAAATAAGTCAAACAAGAAAAAGACAAATACCATATGATTTCACTCATATGTGAAATCTAAAGGGCAAAATAAATGAACAACAACGACAACAACAAAAACAGAAACAGACTCGAAGTTACAGAGAACAAACTGATGGTTACCAGATTGGAGTCGGTTTGGGGGAAGGGATTAAGAAGTCCAAATTGGTAGTTACAAAATAGTCATGGGGATGTAAAGTATAGCGTAGGGAATATAGTCACTAATCCTATATAATAAAGATGTAATACGCCACATAACAACCAGATCACGAATCCACAGGAGGGTTGGTCAGGGAGCTACAAGCAGGAGAACTATAAGAGGGGGCAGGGCAGCAAGCTATGAGGGAGTGTTGGGGGGCAGAGGGACCTACAGGAGGGCGGGGCAGTGGGCAGAGATCTACTAGAGGGTAGCAGCAAGCTACTAGCAAACTACTGGTGCATGGATTCATGCATAGGGCTGCTAGTATTATAATAACTATGTATGGTGCCAGGTGGGTTTTAGAATTATCAGGGCATCACTTCTTAAACTATATAAAGGTTTTACCTTTATTCTGTATACCTGAAACTAATATAAAGTAATTCTGAATGTCAATTGTAATTTTAAAATTAAATAAAAAAAGTTTCACTCTTCATTGACTTACCCATGGTTACTCAGCAAGCACACAACAGAGCCAGAATTCTAACTCAGATCCTTTGATTTCCCTCCTTGAGCTTTTTCCACCAGCTTTTCTATGAAATATGCAGTAACCACTGTGAAAAACATTGAAACAGAGTGGATTGAAATCTCTACAATCACTTTTAAGTGCTAAGATTTTTTTTTTAACTACTTATGGAAACTATTTGGTTATTTATCTTTATATTCTCAAAATTTTTCACAATGCCAAGAGCATAGTTTATTTTCAGTAAGTGTATGTTAAATTAATAAAGGAAAATGGTTTATAATCCTAATATATAAAAACTCTGGGTAGTAAAGACCAGTAATGACCAGAGACTGACCAACCAGAAGTCAGTGCTGGCCCTGCCCCCAAGCAAGCAGTAAAGGATAATCAGGCAGGCAGAAGGATTAGGGGTGATCAGGTAGGCAGACCAGCAGTTAGGGATGATCAGGTAGGCAGACAGCCCCTCCCAGGACTGGCCCCACCCTCCAGCAAAAAAAGAGGAAGGCCCAGGTCAGCCAAGCCATTGCACCCTAGCCTGATTCCTTCAGAGGGAGGCCACTGGTGGCAGGGGAGTGGGGGAGGGGGGCAGCACTTTACAGATGGCAAGCAGTGGCAGTGGCAGGGATGGGGCCAGCTGCCTGTAGCCAGGGGAAGGAAAGCCCTGATAGGCCCTGATCTCAGGCCAGGCCTAGGGACTCTACCAGAGGAGTCTCAGATTGTGAGAGTGTGCAGGCCAGGTTGAGGGGGAACCCCCTGAGTGCATGAATTTTAGTGCACCAGGCCTCTAGTTATAAAATAAAAAGGAATATAAATCCCTGTTTAGAAAAGTTGTTGATACATTATTTTTAATCATCCTAATGATTAAGAGTTATATTTTGTATATGTCAATTACTTGGTTTGGCTTAGTTTAAAAATGGCTGAAAGTCATTTAGTATTGTTGAAAAACTTTTAATTTATCAATTCTATATAGCTATGACCTGAGCACAGGGGAAGTGAGTATTTTAAGTATTTTATTAAATTGTTTTGTATGTTGAACTGATATGATTGGGTTTGCCCATGCTAGAAAAGCCAGAGCAAGCCTTTTCCTAATGTATTTTTCTCAGAAGTGGAGTTATATGAATAATAATCACTGGCTATTTTCAGCTTCCATGAACATCTCTCAGACAGCTCTTATGAGGTTAGAGAAGGAGAGATCTACTAAGTACTTATAAAATGATGTGAGCTGTCTCCAAATTCTTTATTGTAGCTATGGTTTATCACAGTAAGCTAATGTGATAGAAAATGAATATCAAAATAATAGGACTCAGAAAGATTTGTTTAGTTCTTTTCCTGACATTAGCTAGTGTTGAACTCTGTCTACCAGATGAATAAAAATATGAAATTAAAATTTTAACCTCACTTACTCTGTAGAAAAAGGAGACAAAATAACAGAGGTCATTTCCATCCATTTGTGCCTAAATGCATTATCTGAAGCTTAATTCTCTGCTAGTGGCTAGGAACATGCTCACTCCTACCCTACTTTTCCCAAGCATCATGACACATCCAGCTGTAAATTCAGATGTCCAGACATGACCATTGAGATGAAACATAAACACATGAAGTTCAGCCCTGGCTGGTTAGAGTGCTATCCCCAAAGTGCCAAGGTATGGGTCCAAACCCAGGCAGGGCATATACAAGAAGCAACTGATGAAAGCATAAATAAGTGGAATAATACTAGTAAATCTTTCTCTCAAAAAAAAAAAAAAAACAATAATAAATAAACATTAAAATGAAAAACTGCCCGCGAGTGTGGCTCTGTGGTTGAACATCAACCTAAGAACCAGGAGGTCACAGTTCGAATCCCAGTCAAGGCATATATCCTGGTGTAGGCTTGATCCCCAGTGGGAGTGTGCAAGAAACAGCCAATTGATGATTCTTTCTCATTGACGTTTCTATCTCTCTCCCTCTCCCTTTCTCTCTCTGAAATTAATAAGTTTTTTGTTTTAAACTGTGACTGATAAAAAAACAGCAGTCACTTTTTTTTTTTTTTTTTTTTTTTTTTAAGCAGCATTATGTTCAGGAAGTACCCACTTGGATTTAAGATCTCTTTTATTTCATATGCAAATTTATGGATACAGTATGCAGATTTTATGGTCTCTAGATGCTCTGACAATATCTGTAGTCTTATTGTGTAATGACCACTGTTGATATGGGGTTTCACTGAACAGATTTGGACAATAAAACCTGTGGCCAACATGTTGGCTGCTTGTCTGAAGTAATGCCAGGTTATCTAGCCCTTTAGTGACAGGCTCCTCAAGTTAAATCTGTCACCTTGAAGCATAAAATGAGTTAATAAAATGATTTTTTTTTGTGTGTGTGTGTTTGGATGAAAGAATTTGGCAAATATATATATAGTTTTTAATTTCTGAGAAGGGAAAATATTTGAAAGAGTACAGTGTCCAACTGCAGAGAATGATGTATCTGCAATTTAGCAAAAATGAAACCAACCAAGCAAAAAATATCTGTAAAGACTTGCATTGTTCTTCTTAAAATCCAAATTGGCAGATATTTTTAACTTTAGTGACAAGGCCTTCTGAAAAGGCTCACAAAACTGCTCTGCTCAGAACAATGTAACATGGAGCTTGGAAAACACTAAAGAGATGGGCGTGAGGAGAAGGTTCTTCCCCTCTTTTGAAAGCTTTGGTGGCAACTACTTTAATTTCTATTAAAAAAGCACACGGTTTGTGGTGTCTCACAGATTGTTTAATAATGTTATCAGATGGAAGGCACTTTAGACCTGAGCATATTAACAGAACAGTCATTTGTAACAAATTACATATTGCTTAGAGAAAAAGAAGGTGGAGTTGGGCAAGTGCATTCAGAGACTCGATGGCTTGGATTAGAATAGACCCCTCAGTGGTTCTTCCTAAGTCACCCTGACCGATTCCTCCCATTGCAGCATCTCTCTGTCGATGGCTCTCTCAGCCCCTTTATTCCCTTCCCCATCAAGGCCACTCTTGTTATTGCCCTGTTACTGCTCTCTCCTTTTGCTTCCCCAGTGCTGTGTGCTCTTGCCTGGTGCTTCCCAGCCATCTGCCCACTACAAGTCAAATGAGCACTGATGACACTGATACTGTTGTAATTAGCTAGTTATTAATAACAGGAAAGGAGCAAAGGAAAGGCCAGAAATTATAGGCATGTTACTTGCAAAACAATGGGGAATGGGACTGGACAAAGGGAAGATAGACACATGCCCAATAAAGTTGGGGGTGACAAGGAAGGTGCTACCTGTCAGTCACACCTGGGAACAGAGATGGTTGGCCAGAATGGGCATGGACACTGCAAGCCCCCAAAGATTTGGGATACTTCACTCCCTGAGCAAAGGAGTTTGCTCTTTTATGCCTTTGGCTCTTAGGAATTGTGTGACTGGGCTTGTGGGCTTTTTGCTCCTGCTTCCCTGCATTTTCCCACATGGCCCAGGGCCATGTGAACCCCACACACAATGGACTAATGGACTGCAACCAGCCTGATGCTGAACTGGACCCGGCTCCAACGTGGAAAGGAACCTCTGGGCACTGGCTTTGCTCTTAGCTCTACTGACTCCCCAGCTACACTTCTTCTATGACTGTACTAAGAAAAATTGGAATTTGGATACCCAGGGATGTAATTTCACTGAAATAAAGCTTTCTGCCATCTTATCCTCCCATAGGGGCCTCTGGGAATGCTTATTCAAGCAGTACCCCAAGAACCCCACTCCCATTAGCAAGGGGAAAAGAACAGGCACATTTTTCTGCGATAACAACACCAAGAATGCATAGGTGTGGGGCACTAATGTTTGTGTGACTCTTAAATATAGTTCAGTTTATGGTACTTTATTTTTGCAAGTTCTTTGCTCTAAGAAAAATCTACCTTTTTCTTTTAAAACAAGGAATTCAATTTATGTCAAAAATGTCATTTTACTTAGCCACTCACACAGCCACAAAGCATTTTATGTCACTTAGGAATCCTAGGTTTCTAGGTGGGAAGTCCATGAACTGGTTTTGATCCCTGTAATGTGTTCTTCCTTTCCTTCAAATATCTTCAATATCTGTGTAACTTTGATTTTTTAAAAATGTGACTTTTTGAACACATCTAGAGGCTGATACCCTGTAGTTGTCCCAAATTCAAATACTAAGCAAAGAACTAAATTTTATTATTCAAATTCCCATTGAAGTGGCAGGCATACTTTAGCATCTGATGAAATAAACAGAATTTGATAAAATATCAAAGTGTTAAAATGATTTTTAATGATGTTTGAGGAGCTGGTTATTCCAGTGAGTAGGCTTATCACACAAGCATATTTAAAAGTGGTAGTGATATTTTCCTATTTTTGACAGGTTCCTATCCTAACGAAACATTCTCATTAAGGCATTTATTCTCAGCTAGCAAATCAGGGGCATTGGGAAAACAGAGGCAGTAGAGTAGGAGACTTGTCCAAAATGAAGGCTTGAAGATGATTAGAATTGTTGCTGAATTTCAAAATATATCTACCACAGTAAGAATGTCAATGGAATTTAAAAATACTATTTTCTTTTAAAGGATCCTAGTCAGGAAACTAAGAGAAACTGAGGATAGACTATTCGATTTTCTGCATCTCATTTTAGGCATTTCAGTCATTCTACCCTCCTCTCATCTACTGCCTAAAGCCCAGCCTTTGGTGAGCATGCTTGGTTGTCACTAAATACATCTACTACTGTTCTGCCATTTCCTCTGCCATCCATGACAGATAGGTCTACCTTAGTCTTCTAGTTGATACCTTCAAGGAGACCCAAATATGAGCACATCTTGTAAGCCTCCAAGTCCATATACTACAAAATAATTTCATAGCATGTGAAAATCTGTTAAATTTCTATTTAACATTTCATTCTTTTCGGTTCTTTGGAACAGAATACGTTCTTCTAAAACACCATTTGAATTCATATATTCTTAAAATGTGTGTACCTAATTTCCAGATACTCAAACACTTTAAAAATCCCTTACCTCTTTCCATTTTCACCTGAATTAAAATATTTAACATTTGTATAATGTGTATATTTTTTTTTCAAAGAATATTGCCCCAGTTAGCTAACTAGTGTTCAAAATACTCTTAGGAAGTGTTTTTAGATATAGAAAATGAAGTTTATCTCAAAGCTGCTGAAAGGTTCAGAGAGTGATTTAGCACATGAGTTCCTTTTATTTTCAAACAATACTTTTACCATCATAAAATAAATACTGACTTATTTCCAGTGTCTGATACTGCATATGAGTAGGCATCCTTAGATCTTCATTGGAAATTCAATGTAAAGCATAGGGAATACATATTACAAAATACATTACAATATATTATTGTAATAACTATGTATAGTATTCAGTGAGTAGTAGACTTATCAGGGAGATCATTTCATTAAGTTATATGTCTAATCATTATGATGTACCCCTAAAACTAATATAATATTGCACATCAATTATTTTAAAAATTAAAAAAAAAATCTTACTGCAATCATGGACACACAAAAAATAAGGAGCACTGTTATTAATATAACATGATAATAGATTCGATTTAGAAAGTAAAGAAGAAAAGAATTTAAGATAATTACAATGTTAGAGGATTATTACTATTAGAAAATATCAAACATAAAGATTTAATTCTCCCAACTCTGTGAGGTTTCTAAAAAATTATTATTTCCATTTTGTAAGTACCATAGATCAAGTATATGCCCTAAAGCTACCCTGATAACAAGTGACCCAGGGAAGCTCACATTTGGTCTATATAAATCCAAGAGCCATGTGTGCTCTTTTAGTTCATCAGGGTACTTCCATTTTTTGACAGGTTGGATCTCAGCATTGAGAGGATTCGCCAAGTAGTGCCATAGACTGCCCAGATATTTAAGCCAGAAAGGTACTGAGATTCAAAGCTAACAATGCCTATTCAGGAATTATCAGCAAACCATATGTCAGCGTACTTACAAACAAAATACAGAAAGATAAGAGCGGTGGCAAAGGAGGAGGATCGTCTAGGAAATGGGTAGAAAGGCGGACACCAACGAGTGATGGCAAATGAAGACTGAGAACCTATCACTCTCTGGCACGCAAGTTCTTCAGAGCAACAAAATCCAAACTCTTAGCAGCGGAATGACACTTCCACCCCGCAATTTCTGCTGTGTCGCCTGCATAAACCAAGGCCATCTGCCGCGGAGGCGGAACAGTGGCGAATTGGAATAGCAGTCCAGACTCATTTTTGAAAACTTGGCAATGGCTTTGCATGGCGATGTGACTAAAGTTTGCAGGGATGTAAGAGCTTCCCTGTACTAGCCAATTTATTGTACGTTCTTAAACAGAAAACAAACAAACAAAAGAACCTTGCCCATTACACGAATGATTTCCTGTGGCTTTATCCTGAGAAACAAACCTTCCAAATAATAACCTAGGTTCCAAACAATGTATTTCTAATACTGATTGGGTAGGATTTCAACGTTCATGAGTGGGTTGTATAGATGTAGGGATGATGGGACATTTGGAGGGGAGGGCCTGACTCACAATATTGGTAGCCACAATCTGTTACATGGTACACCAATGTCTTTTAAATGGGCTTATTTATTCTTTAGCATTTAATTCTGGCTTTGGAATATTCTGCAAAAAATAAAAATAAATAAACCAAAATAAGCATGCATTTAAAATGTGGGTGGAACCTCATGTAAACTGATCTTGTTTCTTAAAGATAAACCCAAAGGATTTAAGTTATCCATTTACAGCAGCCAGACAGCAAAATAGAGTAAATATTTATTTTCCAGCCATCCCACTTTTTAGAAGGATAGCCAAAAAGTATCTTGGGTACCAAAAAGTAAAATTATGTGAGGTACACACTCCAGGCAGCTAACACTGCCTTTGCTTAAACTCCTAAAGTGCCATTTGAGCAGATGGAAAATTCTGCTCACCTTAGAAGGCACTCATCCATCCCTGGGGCTTAATTGTCCCAGGTGTTGTGGCCACCTGCCAGACTTATTCACATATGCTGGCTTAAAAAATGGGAATGCTGAAATCTCTCAGCTTCCACAGGACATGGTCAAAAGCATATGGAATTGGAAATTAAAGCTCGAATCTTATATCCACCACTCCTGCCATGCAGTTTCTGCAGCAGAACAGACAAGTGAGATTGATTGGGCAGGGTGAGTTGTTGACATAAACTGAAATCGAAAGAATGTTTCAAGGGTACAGCGTGAAGAATTCAGGGATATATTGAAAACTGGATGGTTAGGAAATAATGATATTTTAGACAGAAATATTCATTCAATATTCGTGATGAGAACTCCTGGTCATTTAGGTTTGCGTTAGCAAAGATTTCAGAGACATATGCAAAAGGTGAAGCAAGGAAATTTATCATTAACAGCAACAACCAAAAAAACCAAACACATTTTTTAATGGCTTAAGTCCTTATAACAAGTATTAAAATATGAAATTCCTGAAAATGCCCATGCGAACTACTTGTGTTATAGAGCTCATCCTGCAGAATAAGTGTAAATGCCTGCAACATAATTAATTAACTTCAGCCCCCAAAAGGGATATTCAGTTGCTCATGAATAAACAACTCCATAATCCATTTTTAGTCTGCTAAGAAAACTAATACAAGCCCAGCTTTTTTCTATCTTCCTTATTTTTACTTCTTTTTAAAGAAGAAATAAGTTTAGTGGTCTTGAAAATAGAATAGGGAGATGACCCTTAATATTTTTAAAAATGTAAAATTAAAATAAATAAAATTAAAAATAAACATCGAAAGCTCCTAAAGACTCTAATTCTATTAAAGAGTCAGAAGTTAAACTTTATATAAAGACAAAATTCTTGCACTTTATTGTCAAATATTTCTAAAAGACAGTTGTATTTTTGTTTCTCTACTCTAGATATTTTCTTCTAGTAGATGACTCTTCTCATTTCTCCACCTGGTCATAATTCAATGTCAATGCCACTTGACCCTTTTAGTAAATGTTTTTAATTTTTGTTCTGCATGAACATTTTAAATAATCTCTGCTTTCTGCTTGAAGGTACTTAAAAGGTAAATAATTAATGGTTCAACTTCTATCTTAGCACAAATTTCATGGCATGAAAAGCTCTAACCTGATGAAGGTGGGGGACCATTCCAATTTTTTCTAACTACTATGTGTGCATCAGTAGCTTCTTAGCCATCTCGCTCCAGCATATAAATTCTCAGTTCATCAGCCCCTATTGATTATTGATCCTGAGGTTACAATAATTCATTTTGCTTGTTGGTCCATTTGCTACCAGTCTTATCCTCAGCTATAGCAAACAGACCTTGTAAATTAGTTTTCTGTTACTTTACTGCAATGGCAGTTTCTGCAACAGAACAGACAAGTGAATAGACTACATTACAGAATGTAGAACGAATTCTTTTAGGGCATCTCCTAAGAGCTCCCTCTCCTTTAAAAAACAATATATATGTTTTTATTTATTTTTAGAGAGAGAAGAAGGAGAAGGATAGAGAGATAGAAACATTGATGAGAGAAAAACATTATTGAGCAGCTGCCTCGTTCATGCCCCTGCCCAGGATTGAACCTGCAACCCAGCATGTGACCTGACCAAGAATAGAACTGGAGATCTCTCAGTTCATGGGTTGACACTCAACCACGGAACAATACCTGCTAGGCCATTCTCTCTCCTTAAACTCACAGTAGCAACTACAAGTAGCATAGCACTTTCAGGAAAACAATTGTTGCCTATTTGGGTGGCCTAGGAAAAGGGCCCATGTGGAACTCCAGGATGTGACCCAACCTTTCCACATTTCTCTTTCCCTTGGTACTTGGTCTATATATCCCCATGATTTTAAAAATGTAAATAACCAAATAGAAAACACTCTCCTAGGTTATGTGGAAGATGTAAATGTCAATAAAGCCTGGCCCAAACCCTTGAAAGCTTAAAAATCTAGGTGTGAAGACAGACATGCACACAGTGAATGCAGGGAGCACACAAAGATCATAAAGGAGAAGTTACAGAATGTAGAACTAATTCTTCTCAGTTTGCCTGTTGTATTATTATGCGGGGCATATATATAATATAATATGTACAACTTTGGTATCTCAAAGATCAGAAACATTCACTGTGAAGGGAACAGTGCTGACCAGACACAGAGGATGCCCGATAGCATAAGAAATGTGAAAAATCCAAATTGGATCACAGTATGACTATCATTCCTTATGGCAAATTGCAAACTTTAATATTCAGAGACTTTAGAATACAGTCAGCATAAGGATTAAAAACATAAGCGTTTTGACATTAAAAGATAAGGATAGTATTATTTAAACGATGTATTGGAAGTTGGTGTACTGCCAGATGGATGGTGCAGCTCTTGATTCTAATTAAAAAATAATTCCTGTCAGCCGAAACCAGTTTGGCTCAGCAGGAGAGCGTCTGTGGACTGAAAGGTCCCAGGTTTGATTCCAGTCAAGGTCATATATCTTGGTTGCAGGGGTGTGCAAGAGGCAGCTGGTCGATGTTTCTCTCTCATCGACATTTCTAGCTCTCTATCTCCCTTCCTCTCTGTAAAAAATCAATAATATATATATATATATATTTTTAAATAATTCCTTTCAAATGCTATCCTTACACACCTCTTTCAAAGTTATCTTTATCTTCTGTAGCACATTGTTTTGGAATGTTTTGAGGTGTTTCCATCCATCTCTGCACCAGCTTCATCTGCCCACAATAATCATACCTCTTCTTGGCATGGGAATACTGAGAGCCCTAACTAGGAGCATATTAGAGCTCTGTTACCTTTCACTCTAATGATTGGAATTATGTCCTTGATAATACTCTCCCCACTCCAGCTTACCTGGCTTCATGGTAGGTAGACCTCCCAGAGTTGCTGCTGCTATACTGCTGTGATTTGAAAAACTCTGCCACACAGAGGTCCTGCCTCTGTGTCATTGACTTACCATAGACTACTCAAAAATTGATGATGCGTCAGATATGCCCTGTGTTAGGTTCGACTTGTCTTCGTAATGTGGAGTTGGTTTTTTGTTTTTGTTTTTTAGAAATGGCAAAGGAAGGGGAAGATTTTCTGTTTTAGCCCGTTAAACCAGCCTATATATGAACCTTTGGGAATATAATAGGTTTGTTCTATTAATAAGAATAATAAGTCTAAACAGTATTTTGACCAATTATGTGAATAATATGTATGACATATTGGTAATATATTATTGGATCCCAGATATATTGCTATGATATAAAACCTGAATTTTATGTGTGTGTCTGATTTCTGAAGGCAGTCCCAAAAAAGAATTCAATGAACTATCTATATTCCCAGAATGATTATTAAAAAGATAATTTTTAATTTAGAAATATGTTTCTTTCTCTTCCCAAAACATTATTTTATTGTCATGCATGTCACAAAGTAAGTAATTCAGCTAAACTCTAGTGGCAATACAGTTAGATTTACAATCATTATCTTCTTTTTAAATTTTTTTTTACATATCATGGTGTATTCTACTATAGATTTAAAATATATTTTCTTCTCAAGTTTATTTATACTGTTGAGTATACCAAAGGCATGAAATAGGTTTGTGTGTGTGTGTATGTGTTTTATTTTTCTACTTCCTCATGAAATTTGCAAAATTAATACATATATTAATTAATGTATACATTATTAATTTATATCTATTTTTTTTACCTTAGTAGCTATTTTTTTTTACTTTAGAAAAGTATCAAGAAGATTTAAAGTAGAAATCTTACTTTTTTCCTAAGAGCAAAATAAAGTTCCTAAGTTTCCTCCCCAAACCATGTGTGTACTATTTCTACTTTTTGTAGTAGGAGAACAGTTTTGTTTCCTACTTATTAATGATTAGACTTGTTTGCGAAGATGGCCAGTGAGATGCAATCAGAACTTCTCTGGATAAAAGTATGCGATTGCACATGATAATTTAACAGCTAAGAAACTTAAAATGTGAGACAAATGTACCATAAATATATATATAAAGTCTTTCTACATTTTAATCATTACTCTGACTACTATATGTAACCCACAAATATTCAACATTTATCTTTAGCCTGGAACTATTCAACTGTTACAAAACCTTCCTTCAGAAATTCATTTCTGGCTCTGCAGACTAAGGCTGACTTCTTGGGAAATATGGCTCCATGAGAATAAATACAGCCGCTATCAACGTTTAGTGATGTATTTCACACTGGCAAAGGATTTAGTTAGCCCTTTAGCAAGTGTTCAGAAACAAATTAAATTGACAACGTTAGAAGCCAAATAATGTATTCCTCAAACCCCATGGTATGCCCATGATAACCGAAGTCATACAAATAATTTATATTCTATCTGCTACAATGTCAGTCAGGATTCAATTTAGCAATATTCCAGGAAGCTGAGGCAGGTCATTGCTCCCTTATAGGAGTATAGGGACTAGGCCCTTTGCTGGCATAACAGAAAATGACTTAATTCCTGTCCAATGTGCACACCTGCTATGTATCAAAGCAAAGATTATTGTTGTTCAGAGATTGTGGCAAAACTTTGCCCTGACTCTTTTGTCATGCTCAGTTAGCCCTTTGATATGGATGTCATTATTCCCTGCATCAGTTTCTCCAGCTGCGTACACAGAGCGTGTGGTGATGAATTTGTTTTGAATTTGGTTGTGTAGATGATGGATGTCTCAAAGGTCAGGATTACTGAAGACATGTTTTGCTTTAGAACAGATGTGACTGGTGTAGCAGTGCATTATTACTTCTGTCCATTTCTCTGTCTTTAGCCTGATCAATCTGAGTTGGATTTATATGGACTTTACCTATGGGAGCATGAAAATTTAGATAGAAAAACACTAAGCTTCTAAAATCAAGGCTATCTATACTGTAACCCTAAGCTGCATAATAGCTACTCAAGTCATCTGTAGGTTGGCTTGGACACTTCTCTTTTTCTACCAAACTTAGAAACTTAGAAAACCTGTCACTCTGGTGCAGTGCCTCACACAGTCTGAAAGAACTGATAGAGAGGAAATGTAGAGCAGGAGAAAAACCAGTCACAGGTAAAATATTTTGTCATTATTTAAGAAATCTCTCTAGCTGAAACCGGTTTGGTTCAGTGGATAGAGCATCAGCCTGTGGATTGAGGGGCCCCAGGTTCGATTCCAGTCAAGGGCATGTACCTTGGTTGCAGGCACATCCTCAGTGAGGGATGTATACCTGAAGTAAGGTATACCTCTTTATAATAGAATTAATGAGAATTCTGTACTGAAAGTGTAAACTCTGAGCAATTATAGAGAAATAAAACCAATATTCTTAATTCCCATAAATGGAAAGAGCCATTCTAAAGCAGACAGTGGCAGAAGCCAGATTACCTCTCACAAACACATCTTCATTGCTCAAATCCAATAGAATCTACACTTAGCAAGGTAAGCAATGAGATTTTGGTGCTAGAATCAAAGGTTGCTTTTAATTCTTCAGTTTACTTAACTTATTTAAAGAGAAGTGGGTTTTCTCCACCTATCCTTAAGTTTAATGTTCCCAGAATTCTGTAATGTCTTCTCTCACCCTAAAAATCCTCCATAGATTACAAAACCTCTAACAGTTTCAATTACTATGTCAGTGTTGATGGCTCCCTTAACTAAATGCCCATCAAAGTACTCTCTCTTCATTCCAGAAGGTGGTCCCAGACTTGGTATAGTACAGCTCCACCTGAATGTTTCACATGTGCCCATAACTATCATTTTCTTCACCCAGCTCCAACCTGCTCCTTCTATGGTCCACTATTCGCTCCACCAGCTGCTAAAGATACTGTGATACAAAAACAAATGTGCCCCCTGCCTTCCTTCAGGTTCAACCCAATAGTGAAGAATAAAATGTAACCAGAAATAAGAGGTCTTAGAACAAAAAGAAAAGTGCATAGAGTATGGAAAGGGGGTATTTAAAATTATTGGAGGTTGGAGTGGGTCATCACTGATTCTCCCTCTTGCTCATTATCACTCCCCCCAATCTAGCACCAACTCACACATAATTCACAGATCCTTATACACTTAAATCTCTTAATTTCCCTCTAATCCCACTGTACCCATTTTAGCTCAAGCCACTATCACCTTGTACAAATCACAATCAGCAACTTCTAAACACACATCCATTCTTAGCATCCTTGCCTACTTTGTGTTTTGGAAAATAATAGAAATTTGGAAAATGGTTGTTATTGTTGCCATCATTTAGATCAGAGAGTCACCCTAAAACATTTGTCATCGACGGAAGAACAGTAGAGTGTACATCAAATGGCCAGCTGTTCACAGAAAGCCTGAGAAAGCATCTGTCCAGCAGTGTTAACAAAGCTAAGTACAACCTTCTCTGCTACGCAAGCAACAAGGAGAAACACTCAGCTGGCAGGAAGGCAATTCACACACCCACAATGTTGCCTCCTCTCTGAGTCTAATTAGAAACTTAAATCCAGAATAGCATGAAACAAATTCAATCTCCCATCTAAAGATGCCACAGTTGTCTCATGTTTACAAGCAGCCACACAGAAGTTAGCTGTGAGATGGAACCAGATAAAGGGCACACCTACCTCTGCTGTATAAGGAATGCCTGGAAGGGGCCACTGTTTGCGTCCATGCTCTAAATGGCCCCATTAAAGTCAGCGACACCCTTAAATGCTGCTGGTGGAACTCTGCAACTCAGAAGACAGATGGACTACCGGCCATCGGGAGGAGGAACTCCAGCTGTAAGTGGGACCTACCCCTGATGGACTGATGCACAACATGGGACAATTCTGTTCCCCAGAGACACATATTGAGTGGCCTGCCTACTTTGAACCCATACCTGGAGTCAGTTATACGCTTTCTTTCCCAAACCTCTTTGCTAAGCTCCAGTCTCAAATATGACACTTACATTACCATTTACTAAGCACCTACTACAGAGTCAGTTGCTATGTGTTCAACTGACTCAAAATTTACTAAATACCTACTAAAATCCAGGCATAGTTAAGATACACAATTAACCAAAAGTGACATAGTCCCTATTTCCAAATAATTGATTTGAGAAGATAGACCATAAATAATTACATGCATGATCATATTTAATCTTCAAAGAAAAATTTAAGTCAGTAATTTTAAACCCATTTTTATTAATTATGAACATAATATTTAAGGTATTAAATAAATAATTAGCCTGAGGTCATACAACTGATGTGTGGTGAGCAAGGCTTGGAATGTAACTCACCTTAGCTTCACAGATTTCAATCCTAAATCCTGGATTCCACTGCTTTCTTCACAATAAGTGATTACTAGGCATCTCCACTTGAATGCCCCAAAGACATACCACGTCCAACATAACACCAGCTTTAACTCACTGTCTTTTCTTCAGGCCTGCCCAGAATTTCTCACTCAGAAAATAGCAACATCACCCACTTGTATTTTAAAAGCCATAACCCTGAGACTTACCATGGATCCTGCTTTCTTTTCCACTTTGATCTAAAAAATCACTTATCAAATTCTATAGCATTTACCTGCCTGATCTTTCATGCCCCTTCCTTTTTAATTTGTAGTGCTATTCTTGTTTTTTAAATTTCCTTTCCTTCTCCCCTGTGTGATTGCTATGGTTTCCTTGTGTCCGTGCCCTGAAACAATCCTTCCTCTCCTTTCAACCAATCATCTAGTGTGCTGACTGAATGAACTTTTCAAACTACAAATTAGGTCATGTCACACTTCTGTGAGGTCCCCACTGCCTAAAATAACAGATTTATTTTCAGAGTCTATCAATCCCTTTGGGAGCTAACATCTGTCTGCCTTTCTAGCTCAGCTCCTTCCACTCATTCATTTTCAAGTTCATTCACTCTGCAGTCATTTTAATTTCCCGAATACGTCCTGTCTCTTCCTACTTCTGTACTGATATGCACTTGGTCTTCTCTACATGAAGGTATTCTGTTCAATTTTTCTCAAGCTTGCACTAACTTTTTCTCCAAAATTCAATTTAAGAATCATTTCCTTCAGGAAGTTTTCTTCTCATCTCACGCCCCAATACTATAGCTCATCCCTTTGGGTCTTGTTTCACTTTGTGCATATATACACTAGCAGTGCTATAGAAACACTGGAAATGTGTCTATCTCCAATGTTAAACTGAGCTTGCTGAGGTCAGGCTTTCTCAGCTGGATTATGAGTCCTGAAAAAGAATTCATTCAAAGAATATGTAATGGGTAGTCAGACAACCCACTTTCAAGTCCACACTCTTCTTCTTAAGAGCTCTGTGACCTCCACTGTCATTCCATCTCTTACCTTAAGCTTTGTCTGTTAAATAGTAAATAATAATGATAAATAAGTTGTAGAAAGAAGGTAAACTGAGACTCAACATATGAAAGCATTCTTTTTACCCATAAAATGCTATATGTACATAGATTACTATCCTTGGGAGCAGACACCATGTTTTGACATCTTGTATGATTCTTTCCTTTTCAGAGTCAGACTTAGCTTAGTACTAATCCAGTGCAAAGTTCAGATTTGATGAAATACTGTTCTTTAAACTAAGAGTGAGAAATGTGAGTTTTTTGCTTTCAAATTTATTATATATAGAACTTTTTTTTTTTTTTTTTTTTTTTACAGAATTTCCCCGAAAAGGAAAATGCACTGTAAGTAGCATGAAAACTTAAAAACTATATTTTACACATACACTCCTGGAGAGTAAAAAGAGTAAAAGAGACAGAAACAATAAAATTTAATAAAACCAACTCCAATATGTCCTTCATGGGTTTTTTGGAGGGGGGTTCAATTTGAAGAAAGAAGCCATTTGAATTTGAGGGCCCTCTTCTCAGAGATTGCCTTGGACAGAGTTGAGAAATAGCCAGTTTGTTGTGTGTTTTTATTTTGTGTTTTTGTTTTGTTTTGTTTTGTCTCAAAGTCTGTAGCCACTCTACTACCTGGAATCCCTTTCTTATATCTGGAGGTTCCTGGAGTCTTGATTTCTGAAGTCTTCCTAGAACTGGAAATCTTGGTAATGATTTCTCATTAGCTCTGACTGACCCTCTTATTCCCTCAGCCATATTTCTGTCTCTATGTTATTTTTTTCTTTTAGCTAATTTCATATATAAGTTATGATATGAAAACGATCATATCCTAACTCAAGAAAAAAAATCACAGTATCTGCTAGATTTTAGGAAATCCAATATGAATAAGAGACAGTCCTTGTTTGCAGGTAGCTCAACATTGTTTCAAATAGCTCAAAAATTTGTTTTAGATAGTATGTACAAATTATGATATATGATCTGATGAGTGCATTATAAGATACAAAGCAAAACATTGAGAACTCCAAGGGAAAGGTAGTTTACCATATAAGAGGATTTGAAGAAACTTACACAGAAGTAATTTTCAGCTGGGCTTGGAGGGTGAGTACAAATTTGTCATATAAAGTCCTTAGTGGGCAAGTAGGGGAAGAAATATAAATTCCAAGCAGAGAGAAACTGCATTTTCAGAGGGCTAGAGATACAAAAGAGCACAACAAACCTGGCCAGTGTGGTTGGTGTATTGAGAGTCAGCTTGCACACCAAAGGGTGACAGGCTCCATTCCCAGCCAGGGACACATACCTGGGTTGTAGGTCCAATCCCTGGCCCTGGTTGGGACATGTGTAGTAGGCAACCAATTGATGTGTGTATCTCAAATCAATCTTTCTCTTTCCTCTCCCTCCTTCCATTCCACTCTCTCTAAAATAATCATTGAAAAAAATTTATTTGGGTGAGGATTATCAAGAGAGAAAGAAGAAAGAAAAAAAGGAGAAAGAAAGAAAGAAAGAAAGAAAGAAAGAAAGAAAGAAAGAAAGAAAGAAAGAAAGAAAGAAAGAAGAGAAAGAAAGAAAGAAAGAAAGAAAGAAAGAAAGAAAGAAAGAAAGAAAGAAAGAAAGAAAGAAAGAAGAAAGAAGGGAAGGAAGGAAGGAAGGAAGGAAGGAAGGAAGGAAGGAAGGAAGGAAGGAAGGAAGGAAGGAAGGAAGGAAGGAAGAAAAAGAAAGAAAGAAAGAAAGAAAGAAAGAAAGAAAGAAAGAAAGAAAGAAAGAAAGGAAGGAAGGAAGGAAGGAAGGAAGGAAGGAAGGAAGGAAGGAAGAAAGAAAGAAAGAAAGAAAGGAAGGAAGGAAGGAAGAAAGGAAGGAAGGAAGAGGGGGAGAGGAGGAGAGGGAGGGAGAGATGGTGGGAGGGAGGAAGGAAGGGAGGGAGGGAGGAAAGAAGGAAGGAAAGAAGGAAGGAAGGAAGGAAGGAAGGAAGGAAGGAAGGAAGGAAGGAAGGAAGGAAGGAAGGAAGGAAAAGGGGGGGGGCAACATATATAAAAGATATTGAAAATGAATACTATGTTTTAGAAGCTTCAGAACTTAACCAAAGATGTCTCTAGTGGTAGACTATTGTGTTGAGATACTCCAATGGAAAGTCTGGTTTATGTGTATAAAAAATAGTTCTGGTCAGGGACCAGAATTTCTGAAACATAGATAACTGTTTAAATCATTCCCTCACCTCCAACCTTGAATATGTCTCCCACTCAACTTATTCTAGCATCATAGTCGATCTTATAACTCGTAAACATATGTTGGTCTCTTCCATGTACATGGTCTTATCCACCTTGGCCTCACTACTGTGCCTAGCATAAGTTTATAAGCATATATCAAATTGAATGTAGCTGTATCTCATAGATCTAAACTAAAGTGAAAAATAATAAATATATCAATATATATAGAGAGAGAGAGACATTTAATATAGCACATATGCTTTGTATATAATTAATTAATCTTTTAACACCCAAATGAAGTGGGTACTAATATCATTCTCATTGAATAATTCAGAGACACAGGAAAATCTTCATCTTGTTCCTTGTAAATACAATACTTATGTTAAAATGCTATTATTATTTTTTTTTAATATATTTTGTTGATTTTTTTACAGAGAGGAAGGGAGAGAGATAGAGAGCTAGAAACGTCAATGAGAGAGTAACATCAACCAGCTGCCTCTTGCACACCCCCTACCAGGGATGTGCCTGCAACCAAGGTACATGCCCTTGACCGGAATCGAACCCGGGACCTTTCAGTCCGCAGACCGACGCTCTACCACTGAGCCAAACCGGTTTCAGCTATTATTTTTATTTTTTACCTACACTCTGCCAATTTATTTGAAACTAAGAATGCTTTCTCTAAAAGGTGTGAAACCACTTTGTGTATGGGTATGTGTTTGTGTGTCTTACAATGAAAATAATTTTCAGTAGGCACATTATTTTAAGTGATTCTTTCACAACAGAAAACAAATGCAAAATTTTTGAAATTATGATCATACATTACAAATTCCTCTGTGTTTGTTCCAGGAACTGTGAACATCTGCATCATGTAAACATTTCAGGTGTGTCTGTAGACATACAGCAGAAGAGGAAGTTCCAAATTGTGCAATTTGTTGTGACCTGTCTACAAAGTCTCGGAGTCAGGGATGTGGAAATTTCATTAACTGTGCTAATTTGATTACCTCCTGAGAGTCATCTTAAGGTTCATAGATTTTACCTCTTCTGTGATATAGATGTCTATGGTGTTCTCTTTGCTTTATAGGAAATGTACTAGTATATTATATTTTCATCAATGAGAACACCTACTTATTTTTTTATTATTTAGTGTTCAGAATAAAACAATTTAGATTATCACAGAAAAAAGATTAATAAGCATATTAATATATTACCATTCCATCAACATTTTTGAAACTATATATAAAGGAAATAAAACATTTTAATTCTCAATATATCTGCTCAAATATAACACCTATATTATAATTTATGCTCATCTATTTGTTGAAGTAATTTATTTTATAGATAAATGTATTTTTCTTCTTCCAGGGTTGTATTTTATTAATTTTTATTCTGTGCCATATATATACTAGAGGCCTGATGCACAAAATTCATGTAAGGGGCTCAGCCCTTGCAACCCCTACTGGTGCCTCAGGCCTCACAGCACTCCAGGCTGCTTCACAGCCCCACCCCCTGCCCATTGGTTGTTCCAGAAGGTCATTCTGCCATCTGATATAATTAGCATATTAGCTCTTAATTATTTAGGATATAGGCACACACACATACATATTTAAATATCCTATCATTCAAAATTATTTTTTCATCAGTTATCTAAACAGTGAGACATATCTTTGCTTCCAATGTAATTTTTATATAGTAGTCTTATGGATTCATCATCATTACACCCCTTAAAGACAGGTAATAGCTATATAGTCTCTCAGTAATGGCACAAAGCCCCTGTTGGGCAAGTGCAGTTAATTGTATTATTCAACTGCTTAAACTACCTGGGAATGTTTAAATAAGCTTTGTGTTTCTCTTAGGTATGGACCATTCCCTATGACTCTGTTATCTACTGTCCAGAAAAAGTAGAGTTAGTGTAGACATGAAAGTTGATTAGAACCTATACAAATTTGATCATTCAAATAGAAGGAATAAATTAATTGATTTACTCTATAGTTTAGAAACTACACAAAGTTAATCTTACAATGTAAAAATAGCAAATTCATAGGAAAATTAAAAAAAAACAAACACACACACATGAAAGTCCTGTGGGAAAAAACAATAAGAACTCTTTATAAAGTCCTCCAATTGGTAGTGAGCGCTTATATAAGTATTTTCTTTAACTATAACTGGTGAAGGAAAACTCCTTGCTTCCTGAGATGATAAATTCCATTTGAAAACCCCTAATTGGGAGAGTTCTTCATTATGTTCCAATCTAAATTACTATAATTTTAGAAACAAACTAAGTGAATTAAGCCCTTTTCCTTTTGGCAGCTATTAATGAATGAGCAAACCTATCCTTCAGCACAGTGGTACATAACTGATAACCTCAGAATCTGTTCATTGTGAATTTAGTTAACAGCTAACTCCTTCCTATCTCAAAATATAACATACTTTATTATAAAGGTAGTCCAAAGCTCAAATGTAAACAAGTTAATAAATATAAAAGAGACATCTCAGATCAATGGAGGGACAGTTATATAATGAATGGATTTAGAATATATATTGAGCCATCTAGAAAATATTGTGTTTGGTTCTTTACGTAGAATCACATACCAAATAAATTAAATTTAAACTAAGTAGATAAATGTAAACACTAATCTTTAGCCAAACAAGAAACAGTATCTATTAAATATCTTGAGGGCAGGAAATTTCTTAAATCTAGAATTGAGTGGAGAAATCCCAAAGGAAAGTATGTACTGATTCAAAGATACAGAAAATGTACATTTCTTCATGTAAAAACAAAAACTCGAATTAAATACCAGATTAAGAAAAATAGTGGCAGAAATATGATAGACCAAAAGTTATTATCTTTATTATATAAAAGAGCTAATAAAATCAATAGGGAAAAAACTTATCTCAAAAGAAAATAGGCATAAATCCAAATCATTTCAAAAACAGAAATACAAATGATAACAAACTTATAAGAAAATATTCATTCTTACAAGTAACTAGACACAAACCAAAATAATCACCTAAAAAACATTTGTCAAGTTTGTTTAGCAATAAACATTCTAAAATTTAAACTGGGAAGAGTCTTTATTATACAGTGGTATAATCCTTTTGAATTAGTATTTGGTAATATATACTAAGACAATAAACATATGCATGCATGGGACTAATAAATCTGTTTTGAGATTTTCCTTAGGAAATAATCTAAATATGAAGAAGAGTGATATTCAGTGTTACCCACCATAGTGTTATTTATGTTAAAGCAATATAAAATAACACTAAATAAACTAGCATTAAATATAATTATAAATAAATTGGTTGGTATCATGGTGCATAGAATAACAAGTATAACAAAATATAAAAATTATTATAAAAATAAACATTTAATAAAACTCTATATGATAATATTGTTCTAAGTTATTTACATGTATCACTTATTTAATTTAATTTCTTTACAACAACTATGGGAGAAAAACCAAATTTTAGAGACGAGGGAACTAAGAAATAAAATTTAAATGGCTTATTCTAGATCACACAGAAAAAGTGGAAAAGCAGAAATAAGCAATCTTATACTAGGCCTTAAAAAATATTTATTAAAGATGAAACAAGGTTCTCTACTTCTGAGAGGGCATTAAATGATAAAATCAATGCAATATCACACAAAAATTTTGACAATCATCAATATGAATTTAAAAATATATAACCAAAATTGAAATGCTGATAGAATTTGTATTGGTGTGTTACATAGGTGATTTTTCTTCTTTCCTTAATTTTTTCATCATATTTTTCATCATATTTCCATACTACTTTTATAATATAATTGAAAAAATGTTTAAATCCTACTTCTGTTAATATAAGCTAAGCTATTTGAATAATCCCTTCTTTTGAAAACAACCAAAATGCTTTTAACATGTTTTTAAAATCTTTCTTAAAGTTGTGATATATGTGACAAGATAGTAAATCAAAGAGAAGGTAGGAACCAAGTGAAGTAAGCATATCAGAGAAGTAAGAATATCTGTCTTGAGCATCCATCAAACTAACAAGATCTACTTCTCCTCATGATGGCCTGTTGGAGAATGGGAACAAAAATTCAGAAATCGCCAACCAACCTTGAGAGTCCAATGAAGAGAAGGCCAAACTCCAAATGTGTACACTTCCCTGAAATGGCAAACCATAAACAAACCTTCCCCACCTCCACCTTTCCTCAGCAGACTGCATAAAAAGCAGAGCAAAAGGGAAAAGAAGGTTCTCAGACGAAGCTCTATGGGACCCTATAACACAATCATACTCCAAAACAAACCCTCACGTTACACACTGAGTTTAATCAAGTTTGCAGAAAGAGTGTTGTAAATGCTTGTCAGAAGGAAATGCAAATGCTGAGTTGGGAACTCACAGTCAGTTCTAAGCCCACAGGGAAATGACATTAACTTTGAAAACCAGTAGAAATAAGGGAGCTAACACAGTCTCGGATTGATTGTAGATGCTGGAATGATCAGACATAGAGTATACTGTAAGTAGGCTTAATAGAACTACATACAATAAAAATGTGAAGCTATTCACAGGGAATAGGATACTATGTGAAATGAAACTGTAAAATGATATTTTTAAATGTAGAATTTCAGAAATAAAATAATGAACTAGTTTATTCCATCATGGGGCAACCCAGGCATTGTTTTATACTCTGAGAATATAGTATTGAATAAAACAGACAGAAAGCTCTGTCCTTGTGGAGATTATATTCTAGCTTGTAGAGAAGGGGTCCAAAAATGTCAAAGTTATGGTATAATGCATATTGATAAGTGCTATAAAATAAGCAGAAAAGTATAAATGGGAATCATGTATAATTTTACATAAAGTGTTCAGGAAAGATATCAATAAAAATGTGACTTTTAAGACTTAAAGGAAATGAGAATGTCAGGCATACAGAAGGATAAAAGATCATTCTAAGAAGTTAGACCAATGAGTGCAAAGTGCTGATATGAAAACATGCATTGCATGCCCATAGAACAGAGGGAACACTATTGTGCTGGAGTCCAGAAAACTAGGCAAGACTAGAGGAGAATGAAGTGAGAGTATTATTCATGGGGCAAGCATGGAGGAGGGTTCCTGAAGAGACTGACAGTCCTTGTCAGGACTCTGGCTTTTATCCCAAGTGAGGGGATCATAGTTAAGGGGTTGAATGGAAATGTTGTGTGGTTTTGATTAATTTATATGATAAAAACTGGGCCCTCACTGCATAAGGGTGGAGGCAGAAAGTCCAATTTGTTCAGAGACATTTTTTAATAACTGGGTGATAGATGATGATGGTATCAACCAGGGTAGTGGCACAGAGGATGGTGAGAAGTAAAAACAATTTTTTGAAGATAAAAACCATTAGATAGACTGGTTATAGGAATCTGAGAAAAAGAGCAGGAAGAATGACAGCAAGTTTTCTTGAAGAGTTATAAACAGAAAACTTTTTAATAAAAATGTATGTATGTGATCTTGGGGTCTTGGCATTAGTTTAAGGTTTTCAAGTCAGGGAACAGGTTGGATTGTACAAAGTCTGTGACATCAAACTTACATATTAGTAAATATAGAAAAATGATTATCTTCAATTACCTTGAGTAGTTGTCTCATAAATTTTTTAATGTAATATTTCTGAAGTAAGCAGTGATGCTATTTATTGGTTTATAGTTTTATCTTTCCTGAGCAAATATTTTTTGAACAAACAACTAAGTCATGCTAATCACACTTAGTCTTTTTTTTTTAATTCTTCATGATTTATTTTATTTATTTATTTTTTAATATATTTTATTGATTTTGTACAGAGAGGAAGGGAGAGAGATAGAGAGTTAGAAACATCGATGAGAGAGAGTCATCGATCAGTTGCCTCTTGCACACCCCCTACTGGGGATATGCCCGCAACCAAGGTACATGCCCTTGACCGGAATCGAACCCAGGACCTTTCAGTCCCCAAGCCGACGCTCTATCCATTGAGCCAAACCAGTCCCGGCCACACTTAGTCTTAATTCTTAATCCTAGCAGCTATGTTTGATACAGATGGTTACAATTCTTATCCCAAAATAATAGAAAAGAGTATGACACCTTTTATAAAATGTTCAAACCTAAGCAAAATCCTATATAATAAAAGCCCTATATGCTAAGTGTCCAGTCATTCAGTCATCCATTCATGCCCTGGAGCCTTCCCACGGTCTCTCCTTTGCTGGCCAACCTCCTGTGTCCTTCCCTGGTCCCAATCGGGCACTAGAGGGGTCCCTTGGCCTGGCCTGCACCCTCTCGCAATATGGGAGCCCTCGGGGGATATCAGAGAGCCAGTTTAGGCCCAATCCTGCTCAATGCAGGAGCTGCCACATGGTGGTCAGTGCACTCCCACAAAAGGAGCACCGCTCAGCTACAAGCTCGTGGCTGGTGAGCAGTAGTGACAGTGACAGGGCTCTCTCCCACCTCCATGGCAGTTGGACATCCCCCGAGGGCTCCTGAACTGAAGGCATAGGCTGGGCTGAGGGGACCCCACCCCCCCAAGTGCATGAATTTCATGCACCGGGCCTCTACTAATTATATAGTTCAAGCGTTCACACATAGGAGATAAAATTATTTAGAACAGGATGGTGGGATGAATAGGAAGGTGTTCACCTGGGAGGAGCACTTGAAAAGTTTCTGGAGTTCTGACAATATTCAATTCCATGCTCTTAATGGTAGTTATGCAATATTTGCTTTATAACAATTTTTTAAAAACTGTACTTACATTTTGGACACAAACAACAGGGGGGTGAGGGCATGAGGGGGGGTAGGGGAGTAATGGGGGAATAAGGACACATATGTAACAGCTTAATCAATAAAGAAATTTTTTTAAAATTTTAAAAAAGAAAACTACATGGAAAAGTGTATGTGATCTTAATAATTTTAAATTAATTAAAATGCATATTCCTAGTTCAAAGTTACATCCTTCTATGCCACTTGATGTGTGGATTCCAGTTGTAATTCCCATCTTTTTACTTCATTGTGCTTAATGAACTTGGTAATGTTACTTGCCTTTCTCATCTTCATTTTTCACCAAAAAAAAGTGTGACTAATAATTCCATTTTTGAAGGTTAAATTTATATAACCTACATTTAAAAAAATGCTCAAAATCACTAATCATCAGAGAGATATAAATTAATAAGGTATCACTCACACTTAAAAGAATGGCTAGCATCAACAACTCAACAAATGACAAGGCTGGGGAGGATGTGGAGAAAAGGGATCCCTGCTAGTGGGAAGGCACACTGGTGCAGCCACTATGGAAAATAGTATAGTGTTTCCTCAAAAAATTAAAAATGGAACTCCCATTTGACCTAGTGATCCTCTTTCTAGGCACATATCCTAAGAAACCTGAAACATCAATCAGAAAGAATGTATGCAGCCCTATGTTCATAGCAGAGCAATTTACAATAACTAAGATCTAGAAACAGCCCAAGTGTCCATCAGTAGATGAGTGAATAAAAAAGCTGTGACACATTTATACCATGGAATACTATGCAACAGTAAAAAATAAGGATCTCTTACCCTTGGAGACAGCATGGATGGACCTGGAGAGTAGTATGCTAAGTGAAATAAGCCAGTCTGAGAAAGACAAGTATCACATGATCCCACTCATATGTGGAATTTAATAAACAAAATAAACTGATGAACAAAATAAACATAGAAGCAGAGAACAGACTGTGGAAGCTCAGAGGGAAGGCTCGGGAGGGTAGGTGGGGAAAGATAAAGTAAAGAAATCATATGCAGCCTAAACCAGTTTGGCTCAGTGGATAGAGCATTGGTCTGCAAACTGAAGGGTCCCAGATTCAATTCTGGTCAAGGGTATGTACCTTGGTTGCTGGCACATCCCCTGTGGGGGGTGTGCAGGAGGAGGCTGGTTGATGTTTCTCTCTCATTGATGTTTCTAGCTCTCTATTCCTCTCTCTTTCTCTCTGTAAAAAATCAATAAAATATATTTTTTTAAAAGAAATCATATGCATATATACATAACCCATGGACACAAACAATAGGGAAGTAAAGGCTTTGGATGGGGTAGGGGCAGAAGGACAGACTAGAAGGGGTCAATAGGAAAAAAGGGGGACATATGTAATACTTTAAACAATAAAGATTTATTTTTTTAAAGTGTTACTTGTGTTATCATTTTAATAATAACTAGAGGCCCAACGCATGAAAATTCATACACTGGAGGAGGGGGGCCCTCAGCTAGGCCTGCCCTCTGTCACAGTCCAGGAATCCTCAGGGGCAAGAGGCGTCTCGGCAATCAGGGGAAAGTGATGTCCCCATCACACCTCTGCTGCTGCCACTTCAGGCAGCGCAAGCCTTAGCTGGCCCTGGTTACCTGAGTCTTGAGTAGCCCCAGATGGCTGGGCAGCTGATATCCGAGGCTTGCCTATGCCTCAGACCAGCCCTTGGCAGCTGGGGGCTGAAGGGACTGGGGGACTCCAGAGGCAGGGTGGGCCAAGCCATGCCACATGCCTGCCGCCCCAATGGGGCTGAGGGGACTGGGTACTGCCATCTTGTGGTGTCGGCGCCGCCATATTTGAGGGTATGGCAGTCAATTAACATATTCCCTCTTTATTGGCTGTAGGCACCACCATCTTTGTGAGGTTGTGACAATCAATTAGCATACTCCCTCTTTATTAGATAGGATAATAATGCCGATGATGATATCTCTTTATATTCCTAAGAGTCACTTACTACACTGATATTTAGAATTCTGAAAACATATCTTTACATCTCACTTATGCTCACTTTTGAATTACTGGAGATTTCTCCTGTCTTGACTGTGTTGATTGGTAGTAACTTACTGCTGAGAATTATGATAATTATTCTCTTGCCTACCTTATTAGCTGATCCTTCCCAGGTTCTTTTGCTGATTCCTGCTCATATCCCCAAACTCTTGATGTTGAAGCATTGCAGGACTCAGTAGTTGAGCTTCTTCTCCTTTTTCTCAATATTATCCTATCCAATTTCATGGCTTTAAATGCCATCTGTAAGTTTATGACCTCTAAATTTATATCTTCATTCTGGACCTTCCATTTGCAATGCCTCCTATCTTAGAGTTATAATTAACTTCTCTCACCTCTTTATATCCCACATTAGATCTATCAGCAAATATTTCTATCTCTGTCTTCAAAATATATCCAGAATCTAATTATTTCCATTACCCTTTAGATTAAGTCTCTCTCACCTGGATTTTTTTTTAAATAGTATCTTAACTGGTCTCTGTTTCCACAATCACTACATTTCATTTTATTCCTAACAAATGATCCAATTGTTCTGTGGTAACATGAGGTCATGCCTTTCCTCTGCTCAAAACACTTCCACAACTTTTTATTTCATTCAAATTTAAAGTCGAAGTTTTAAAAATTATATACATTTATAATTGTGCCTGCTACACACACAAGCACTCACATGCACACATACAGAGCATTTCCCACCCATCTTCCTTCTCTGATTCATTTTTCTTCTGGATCTACTTCTCACTCTCCAACCTTACTTCTCTGACTCCATCTCTTATTAGATAAAGCCACATTGCCCTTTCCTCAGTAGCCCAGGCATGTTCACACCTCATAAATCCTTGCTGTTCCATCTACTTGGATCTCTGATTTTGGATTTGCACACGGCTGACTTCCTCGCCATCTTCATTCTTCATTAAAATGTTACCTTTTCAACCAGACATTCTTGACCATTTGATTTGTAATGGCAAATTTCCCCCTCACACATTGCTAGTGTATTTCATTGCTAATACATGCAGACAGCAAGAGTCTTTCAACAAACCCATTCATGTTATTGGTGGGAGTGGGGAGGGAACAGCACATATTTTATTTAATACACTTATATAAGAGAGCCTGTGTCTAACAGAAAGATTAACCTACTCAAACTTATGTAGGTGATTAGTTATCAACATCTCTTAACAATTAAAGATTGTTGCATTCATTTATTCATTGAGCATTTACTGAAAAATAAGTGCAAGACCCTCTGCTAAATACTAGTGTGTTCAGATAGATCCCCGATTTTGTGGCTTTGCAAGGAGACATCTATAAAGCACATTAGTATGCCAAATTTCTTATTTGCTTCATCTGTTACCCACAATTTAGGAGCAAATCTCCTCAGGCCAGATTCTCAGACTGCTGGCTCTTCCTACTAGACTTTGTTAGTTATTAAGGGTTGAGGTTCAATAATTATAAGTAGCCACTAGTGAACCTAAAGATATTTAACAACATTTGTATTTTGAAACAATTGAGTAGTCTTTATTCTACTAATCAGAAAATGAAAGGCCTATTATCTGTGGATATATCTTAGCCTTCTGGCTAACCATTAGTCTTGTAGATTGCTGAAATATTAGCCCTTGCCACACAAATTTTGATCCACAGACTGCAACATCAGAATTGTCTGGGGGTTTGTTAGCAGTGTAGAACCTAAGGTGGTCCCCAGACCTGCTGAATCATGATGTGCATTTTCACTAAATCCCCAGGTGATTTGTATGCACATAAACACTTGAGAAACTGCTGCAAAACACTGACTTTCTGAGGAAGTAAGTAATATAGTTTTTTTCTTCTACATAGTTCTATTACTAGATTCAGAGAAAATAAAAACCGAGGAAAAATAAAGACAATTTTGAATCTGGAGAGGTCAGGATCAGGGTGTGTTAGACACTGTAGATAAATCTAGAGTTCTAATGGAATGGTGGCAAAGAAAGATAAGTGGCAACATCATTTAAGAGTTTTGCCACCTATTGGCATTATTGAAAATGCCTTCAAACAATTTGAAGTTCTCATACAAGAATAATGCAACCTGTCAGTCAGCAGCCTTTTGAACACTTGTAACTAATTGATGTTCACCCTTCTAGGCATCAGATGCAATTACTGTGCCACTCGGAGTACAATTTAACTTGGAGTTGACATATTGAATGCAGAGAGAATCACAAACAGTAAAAGCATGAAGTCCACTTAGAGGGGTAGTGCTTCCACCCACAAATCTATTTACTTTTGAAACCTTAGGCAAGTGTGATTTAAAGTTCTCACTACTCTTTTTTTTTAGAAAAATGAGCAAAAACAATAAATAGGTAATATTATAGTCATTCCCTCCAAACTACAGAATGAATTTACTGAAGTATAGCCTATTTATGTCATATAGAAACATTCAAAAAGTATGTGATTAATTATAATGTCTTAAAAACATTCTATCATAATTTCTTTTATAGCTTTATATGTGTACACACATCTGTAGATATACATATGAATATAAATATAACAGCAACATTTTTCTTCTTGATACATCCAGTTAGCACTTATATTTACTCTGGTAGATATAGGCTTATTGTTCAATAATCCAACTTCCTTTTCTTCTGGGTGCATGGCTAGAGTTCATTTCACAGACTGCGTAAGAATTAGAAATGTCCATCTGATTGATGTCTGTGCTGAAGAGAGTAGAGTCTCTATCAGTTTGGATTCC
This sequence comes from Pipistrellus hanaki, assembly GCF_964339955.1. Taxonomy (NCBI): domain Eukaryota; kingdom Metazoa; phylum Chordata; class Mammalia; order Chiroptera; family Vespertilionidae; genus Pipistrellus; species Pipistrellus hanaki. Next base: position 122,571,030 of record NC_140505.1, read on the forward strand.
TGAATGACCATATGACCATATGGAGCAGAAATCCTCTCTACTGAACATACTACACAAGTTTATCCTCCCACATACCCACAACACACTCATCCCACCCTCACCCTCAACACACAAACTGCCCATTAGAATTCATTTGTGTAAGGAGACTTCATTGTGTTCCACTTCTGAAACTTCAAAATTTACTTGGTAGTACAGATACTAGGACTTTCTTCTTATATAAAACAAACATGCATCTGAGAACAACATGGATAAAGCTCAAGAAATTATTTCTTATTAGTTGTCCCTAATCTTACTTCCTTCCCACCCCATTCATATAAAGTATATATATATGATATAATATGCAAATTGACCATCATTCCAACACACAAGATGGTTGCCCCCATGTGGTCAAAGATGGCCACCTTCATGTGGACATAAGATGGCCACCACAAGATGGCTAGCAGGGGAGGGCAGTTGTGTGTAACCAGACCTGCAGGGGAGGGTAGTTGGGAGGTACCACGCCTTAAAGGCAGGGCAGTTGGGGGAAACCAGGCCTTCAGGGGAGGACAGTTGGGGGTAACCAGGCCAGCAGGGGAGGGCAATTGGGGGCAAACATGCCAGCAGGGGAGGGCAGTTAGGGGCAATTGAGCTGGCGGGGGAGTAGTTAGAGGGTGATCAGGCTTGTAAGAAGAAGCAGTTAGGGACAATCTGGCAGGCAGGCAGGAGAGTGGTTGGGAGCCAGCAGTCCTGGATTGTAAGAGGGATGTTCAACTGCCCATTTAGGCCCAATCCTAGGATTGGGCCTAAATGGGCAGTCAGATATTCCTCAAGGGGTCCCAGATTGGAGAGGTTACAGGCTGGGCTGAGGGACACCCCTCCATGCACAAATTTCATGCACCAGGCCTCTAGTATATATATATAAAGATTCGTTCAAGGATAGGCCTTCCTTCCCCTGCTGCTGGCAACAGTTTACCTCTGCCACCCAGGACCCAGGCCTTCATCTTTGTTGTGTTAATTTGCATATTCCCTCCTTATGGGCTGTGCATGCCCCCATCTTTATCATGAATTGATGGTCAATTTGCATATTCCATCTTTATTAGATAGGATATATGTGTGTAAAGAAGAATGTGAACAAGGGCAACGAAGAAATAAGATTAGAAATATTACAGAGAAGGGAAATGTGTGAGTCCCAAGTGGCTTGATCTTACCCAGTAGGTAGCTAGGTCTATATGTCCCAAAGCTCAATAAAGCTGTTGTTATCACTAGACTCTTAATTTAGAGGCCATCCTCTGTAGCTAATACTCATGCTGCTTTCACTCCTACACTCATCTGTCCAGTCTGGGTAGCTGTTCATCAAATCCACTTCACCCACCACAAAGCAATAGGCCTACTTCCACAAGAGCTACTTGCACTTCAATGACTGCCTTTTCACTCTCTGTATTTCATTATCGGCATTTGTCTTGATTATAGTAACATTTCTGTGAGAAAAAAAAATAAAAGTTCAATAGTTTTTAAACCTCTTAGACCTGGTTTTCCATTTTTCCTTTGAGACAGTTCATTTTTCTATGCCTCTTAATATGATAAAGTGGTGACTCAAGCAATTATTAGGAGCCTTCTAATTTCTGGTATGATGTTTGGCATTGGGGATATTGGGAAATAGGCACATGTCCCTGTGGGAAGTTCTCAGTCTTTTAAAAGCAGCCAGATACAAAAACAATTCCTCCCAGTACTGCATAATGAGTGCTATAATGGAGGTATATGCATAGATAGGTCTATGAAAACTCAGATGAGGATAAAAGGTGAATCTGACAGAGGAATCAAAGAAAACTACAGGAAGTGATATTTGCACCAAACCTTTAATAACTGGTAAGAATTTATAAAGCAGAGAATGAGTGGAAGTATGTTTTGAGAACATGCAAGATCATGAGAAAAAGGAATAGAGAAAATAGGCCCAAGATACATTCAGAAGTAGAGTACTTATTGTTAGGGGTAGAAGATTTGAGTTTGCTTCAAAAAGGAGTTTATGGCAAGCATTTCCATAAATGAGAGCTTGGCTGGTTTTAAAAAAGCACTGGGATAATTGGGTACATGCTACAGATATGTCTTAGTCTCTTTGACATAGCAAGGTAAATAATGTGAGACGGTAAGAGAGCCATTAGAACAGGGGTCTTCAAACTACGGCCCGCGGGCCACATGCAGCCCCCAGGGGAGTCTGATCCTGCCCGCCAGGTTTTTTGGGCAGTGAGCGCAGCCAAGGTGTTACAGTAGGAATTAGTAGTTCATATAGTCCGGCCCTCCAGCTCTCTGAGGGACCGTGATCTGGCCCCCACTTTAAAAAGTTTGAGGACCCCTGCATTAGAACATGGTGATAATAGCACAGTGTATAAAGTAGTAGCAATAGGGTCAGTGAGGAATACCCAGGTAGTATTTATGATATAGATTGGACAGAATACGGTAACAAATTAAGTATAAAAGAGTCAAAATAGGTAGGTAATCTCTACCCAATGTAGAGACAATTATAAAACCACTAACAAAACTGGGTGAAGTTAAGGGAACTGACCATCTTTCTTTGGGTGGTATATAGAATGAAAAGAGCAATCAGATGTTCACCAGGTAGTTCAGAGTAACCAGAGCAAAATCATCAGGATCTAATGTCACTGAAGCTAAGTGGACAGAAAGTCTTAAAAAGAAAAAGGAGATATTGCACATATGAGTGAAAGCATGTGATACTTCTTTCTCTAACTGCTTATTTCACTTAGCATGATACTCTCCAGATCCCTTCATGCTGTCTAAAAGGATAAGAGTTCCTTCTCTTTTTTTTTACTGCTGCATAGTATTCCATAGTATAAATGCACCATCACTTTTTTAGTCACTCATTTATTGATGAGCACTTAAGGCCAAGGTGCTTTAGAAGGCTTCCTGACCAAGATCATGTGCCATTAGTAGGTGAGGCCCAGCACAGGAGTAGAGGTTTGGATAGTGGGTGGAGTGGGAGAGCTGTGTAAACAGATGGAGCAGCAGATAGTGTAACCAGACAATCCAAAGGTCTGGGCTGCCTATCACTACTTGAGCCGATTCAGCAGAGACAGGGGTGAATCATATATTAACATTTATTCCAATACTGCCAGCAGTATGGGAGAGCAGTAGGTCATTCACCAAAATCTGCTCTGAAGCCCTCCAATCTGTTTATGTCTGATAAAACAAAGATTACACCAGGAAGTAGGAATTATAGGCCTAGGGAAGTAGGGATTACAGACACCGGGAAGTAGAAGGCTGGGGTGGGACTGCATTGTTTGAGCAACAAGGCTGTTAATCTTTTCAGGATAATAGGCCATTTTTGAATGAGAATGAGCCACATTCCAAGGTTGATTCCTGGTCAAAGATTGACTCCCAATCTTGAAGGCATAAAACTCCTAGCTAGGTCAGAATATCCTTTCTTTAACCAATAAAAGGCAATCACGGTTAGCAGAGGATGGTTAATATTTCCCATAACCATAGCTAGTTCCCAGAATTCTATTTTTTTTTTTTTTTTTGCCCCTAATAATAGCAGCAGCCTCTGTCTTTCTGTTGATCTATTGGCCTGCCTTTAATCCTCCTACACAGATTTCTTCCTAGGGTGTGGTGTCTCTGGCTCTCAAAATCCTGGGAGAGGAAAGATGATTTAACTCCTTCAATAGCTGATTATATATATGTTTCCCCGAAAAAAAGACCTAGCACATGGAAAGATAAGACATCCCCTGAAAATAAGACCTAGTGCAACTTTGGGAGAAAAAAAATTAATATAAGACACGGTCTTATTTTCGGGGAAACATTAATGAGAATGTAGAGAAATTGGATATTGGATCCCTGGTACACTGCTGGTAGGAATGTAAAATAGTGGGGCCACATTGGAAAACGTTTTTGGCAGTTCCTCAACATGTTAAAGCATAGAGTTATCATATGACCCAAAATTTTCACTTCTAGGTACATATCCAAGAGAAATGGAAACATGTTCACACAAAATGTTGTACATAATATTCATAGCAGTGTTATTCAGAAGAGCTCCAAACTGGGAACAACCCAAATATTCATCAACTATCAACTGATGAAAGGGTAAACAAAATGTGGTATACCCACACACTAGAACATTATTAGCCAATATAAAAGAAACAAAATACCAAGACATGATATAACACACATACACGAAACTTTAAAATGTTTTGCTAAGTGAAAGAAGCCAGTCACAGAAGACCAGATATTAAGACTTCATTTATGTGAAATATCCCTGGAGGCATATCAAGACAGAACACAGATTAGTGGCTGCCTGGGGCAAGGGCTAGGGTGGGATGGCAGGGAGGGAGCACTGAGAAAGGGAGGTGAATGTTAATAGGATTGGGTATCTCCTTGGGCGGGAAGGTGCCAGCTTAAAAGCCGGGCTGATGGAGGTCGATGTGACAGTTGGCTGTTACTGGTCCAGGCATGGAGGAGGAGTGCGCTTGCCTCTGCTGCGCGGGCCTTTCGCAGGGATGCCAGTGTCGCCAGCACCACCCCGGACCAGCTGAGATGGCAGCAGCCGACAGCAAGCCGGCCCCGGCCCCTGAAGAGCAGCACGTGGCTGCGAACACCAAGGTGGCTGGGTCCTCTGCGGGCAGTGAAGGGACCAGGAGCCCCAAGCCACCCATCCTGCCCCCGCGCTGCTGCTCGCTGCAGGACCTGCCTCCTGAGATGCTGGTGGAGATCTTCGCCTCGCTCCCGGGCACCGACTTGCCTAGCGTGGCCCAGACCTGCACCAAATTCTACAGCATCCTGCACGTGGACAGCATCTGGAGACGGCGCTGCCGGGAGGAGTACGGCTGTGGTGAAAACTTGCAGAACCTGAAGACGATGGGTGTGTCTTGTCGAGAACTCTATGCGAAGCTGCTCCACCCTTACAGACACATTTTGGGATTGTGGCAGCCAGATAACCAGCCCTATGGAGGACTGCTGGGGGTAGCGGTGCACGGCGTGTGCATCTTTGGTTGGACGTACCTGCCTCTCCATGACCCCTATCTGTATGACTCGATGAAATTCAAGCCCGCGTTTAGGATTAGCCTGACGGAGAGGAAGCAGGCCGTGGTGGAGTGCCTGCAGGGCCGCCGAGGGCCCCACGGCTGCCGCTACCAGATTCGGAAGGACGGGTTCTCCACCCAGTGCCACCAGCCGGACCACCACAGGATGTCTGACTGGAGCACCCAGGAATTAGAAACGTGGCTGAAGGAAGAATGGGAGCGGGCGATGCAGGACATTCTCCAGAATGACAGGCTGCGCTTCGTCCTAAATAAGTCCATCCGCTGTCGTCGGCTTGAGAACTGGACTTACCGCCGCATCTACATCCCGCCAAGCCAGCCGGGCGACCTCATCAGGCCAGGCCTCTTCCAAGGCACCCACGATGTCTACAGCCCAGAGATCGTCCTGCTCAGCTTCCACGGGAAGCATGCCAGGGTCACGAAGATCACGGGTGACTACCAAAACCCCGCTGGGCAGCAGGTGCTAGAGATCCACCTCGGGCGCCGCATCCAGCTGCCCCATTCCTTCAGTGAGTGCTCCCGCCTGATCCAGGAGGTTCACTGGCAGGTGATCCAGGAGCAGCAGCAGCAGAGGAGCGAGGATGGCGAGGGCCATGGCTGGCTGAGCCCTGCGCAGCCCAGTGTCGGGGAGTCCCCGGCTGCAGCTTTGGCAGAGCAGCCTGTGCAGTTTGTTCTGCCTGAGGGCACGAGCTCAAGACTCCAGAACTACCCCCGAACCTGCAGGATGTGTTTCTATGGCTTCGCCTACATGCAGCGCATCCCCGGAGTCTTCGTCCTGTTCGATGAGGACCACTTCGGGTTCATCTGGCTGTACCCCAATTGCCTCAGCCTGTACAGCAGAGTCCAGGCCACCTTCCCGAATGCGGAGGCACCATCCCCACAGGCCTTCCAGGAAATGCTCGAGAACATTCAGTTCCCATCCCCTGCGCTCAGGCCACCTTGGGGAGAAGAGGCTTCAGAGGAAGAGTAGCTTGCAAGCACTTTGGAGATTTGACCGTCTGACCAGATTATCACCTTCTTGTTTGTTTTTAATCCTCACCAAGGGTATTTTTCCATTGACTGTTGGAGAGTGGAAGAGGGACCATTGGTTGCCTCCTGACCAGGGCAGGGGCTGGGTAGGAGCCTGAAACTGAGGTAGAATCAAACCCTAGACTTTTCAATCTGCAGGCCCAGGTTCTATCCACTGAGCCAAACCAGCTTAGGGCTGAGCATGTCTTTGTAAAAAGAAAGAAAAAGAAAAGATCCTAAAATTAGATAGTGGTAATTGCTGGATTGTTACAACTCTGAACATAATAAAAACCACTGAATTGTACATTTTAAAAGGGTGAATTTTATAGTATGTGAATTATATCTCAATAAAGCTGTTATTAAAAAGAAAAGAAAAAAGGATGCACAGTGTTATTTCAAATAATGTCAAGAGAACAAGTTTGATCTATACTAATAATAGCCAGGGTGGTGTCTCACTCTCGCATTGTCACAAAAGGGCCTTGCACACAGAGGCTGGGCCTGATGGCTGCTCTACACAGTGAGGCATGGAGGGTCCCGGGGGGAGGCATGGAAATTGGTCCTGGAGTCTCCTTCATGAGGAAGTAGGTCCTGGTAGAGGAGGCAGGTCAAATCAGGGGAAGGCAATTGTGGGAGATCAGGCTGGCAGGGGAGTGATTAGGGGGCAATCACACTGGCAGGCAGAAGCAGTTAGGGGTAATAAGGCAGGCAAGCCATTAGGAGCCATTGGTCCGGATTGTGAGAGGGTTGTCCCAATGCCAGTTGGCAGGGGAGTGATTAGGGGGCAATCACACTGGCAGGCAGAAGCAGTTAGGGGTAATAAGGCAGGCAAGCCATTAGGAGCCATTGGTCCGGATTGTGAGAGGGTTGTCCCAATGCCAGCAATCAGACATCGGTCCCAGATTGGAGAGGGTGCAGGCCGAGTTGAGGGAAATATCCACTACCTGTGCATGAATATCGTGTACCAGGCCTCTAGTCTATGATAAAGTAGAAATACGTCCAAGGGAAATTAAATTATTAATAGATTTTGTAAGTGATTAGAACATTTTTTCTATATGTGGGTATTTTGTAATTTTCAGAAAAAAATTGAAATTTTTTTGTCTAATGTAGGAAAATAACATCCCATAAAATTACATTTCATTTGCTGAAAAGTTAAATCACCTTCATAGGTGCCTAAGGCCAGATCTAAATATGAAAAACATTCCCAAAATGACACTTCAATTGTCAGGCCATAAAAAGTTAAAATATTTTTTTGTGTGTTCCGTCATTAATATTTTCACTATATTTCTGAACCATAAGTTATTTCAACCAGACATCAAGGTAATGTTATGGTGAAGCACATAATAAATAACAATGAAACAGAAAAAAATTAAAAATCTCTTAAACATGTTAAGGAATAATGGAAAATTCTTGGCCATACATATCAGCACATTTGAATTCAAGAGTAAAATATAAATATGAAAGTGATAAATGAAAAAGCAGATCTAGACATGATATTGAGTAATGAATAAGACTTGATTAAAATATACAATACAATAATGGAAAATGTCTCTAAAATGAATGTACATATTCTTAAAATATAACAGATGAGATTTAGATAATGAGAGTTATAAAGTAATTTCTTCACCATTCCAATTTTAAATGTGAATTAAAATTATCTCCCGAGAAGCATTTCTAAAGAGTAGATGTCTCTGGTTTAGGAATAGAAAACATCTATTTTAAGCATCTTTAAAGTATTTTCCAATCAGATTTATCAGCTATCTAATATCATAATTTTAAAACAATTACATTCCCCCCTTCCTAAATATTCCTTTCCAGAACACACAAAAATAAATTTTAAAGAACTCTTAAAAAAGAGAAAATTCTGTGTTCTTCTCCAAATAAATTTGTAGTTCAGATTATATTTCCAGTTTATCTTAAATTTATCCACTTGGATTTTCTACTTAGGCTTCAGACTCAATTCCCTTTCTCCAATCCTGTTGATTTTCCTGGCTTCCTTAATCCTATTACTGGTTCTGGGATTAAGTTGTTTTAGACTCTTCCTGTCTTTACCTTCAGTTTGTAATTGGTGAGTAAGTCCTACTGGTTCTCATTTTACTCATTTTATTCTTGCATCTTGCACTTATTCAGATTATTTTTACCTTTCTCCCAAAATGTTACTCTAGTTTCCTGACTTGCCTCATTTGGACTCTTCCCAGGCCAATCCACTTTATTTCAGACTAATATAATGGATGCTCAATTCTAACTATGTAAGTCCTTCCTTCAAAATCCATTGAACACTGAACAAATACAAATATCTTCATTTGGTATCAAATACTTTCCCAATTTACTTTTCTAATTTTATCTCCATTACTTCATTTTATGCACCTCAGTTCCCAGTAACAGCAAAATATTGCTTCCCATACATGCCTTTTGATTTATTACTTCTATTGATATGCTTATGTCTTTTGCTAGTCATGTTTCCAATACACCCTTCACTAATCCAAATCCCATGTAACTAGTTGAAATAATATCTCCTCAAAATGATTCCTTCCACTCTTTATCTCAATCCACTGCTTTATACATTTTTAATCTCTTCTAAATTCCAATAGCACTTTTTAAATTTCTCAAAGTATTTCCTTATTACATATAAATTAATGGGAAGTAAAATAACTTTTATTCTCTGGCTTCCTATTTAAATTGGAACTTTGTGTCACTTCAAGCAGCAAAAGTACTGTAGTCATAAAGCAAGATAACATCCATATTAGCACATTTAGGATCTTAGTAGCATTAAAATTTATAAAGAAGAAGAAGAAGAAGAAGAAGAAGAAGAAGAAGAAGAAGAAGAAGAAGAAGAAGAAGAAGAAGAAGAAGAAAAGAAGGGAAAGAGGAGGAGAAGGAGGGGGGAGGAAGAGGAAGAGGAGAAGGAGGAGGAGAAGAGGAGGAAGGTCAACACTCCCACTTTTGAGGGGAAAGATAAATTCTGGAGCAGTGAAAAAATATCTCAAAACTCAGGGAAAGGAACTTCCTAGAAAGCTCTGGGAGGCCAAGAGTAATATGCTGTTCCATCTTTTGAGTTTGTTTGGCTTTGAATGCTTTTCACTCTACCTATGATGAAATGATCTAATTTATTCTACAAGACTATTAATACCAAGTGGCTTAAAACAAGAGTAATTAAAAAAAGATTGGAAACTATGATAGTTTGAGAAAATTGAAATTTGTGAGTAGAAGCACCCTTCTTAATACTTGAGCAATATTAATGGAACAAGGACCTCAAAGGTGTTATCAAGAGCAGATATGACCAATCAGAACGGATATATGCACCCCTATATTCATAGCAGCATAATTTACAATACCTAAGATTTAGAAACAGCTTAAGTGCCCATCAGCAGATGAGTGGATTATAAAACTATGGTACATCTACACAATGGAATTCTTACCATTTGCAATAGCATGGATGGACCTGGAGAGCATTGTGCTAAGTAAAATAAGCCAGTCAGAGAAAGATAAATATCACATAATCTCACTCATTTGTGGAATATAATGAACAGCATAAAATGATGAGCAAACACAGATCCAGAGACAGAGAAGCATAAATCAGACCTTCCAACCTCAGAGGGAAGGGAAAAGGGAAGGGGAGAGATCAATCAAAGGACTTGTATGCATGCATATAAGCATAACCAATAGACACAGATACCAGGAGGGTGAGGGCATAAGCACGGAGAGGAGGTGGGAGGGCAAGGGGGGATAGGAACACATATGTAATACCTTAATAAAGAAAATTAAAATTAATTAATTAATTAATTTTAGAAAGAGCAGATATGAGGGAAGGAGCAGAAACAGGAGAGTGTAGCAATAGCTCCCAAAGGGTATTTAGGAGTTAAGGGATAAAATGGGAAGTGGGGAGAGAAATGCAGATTGTATTTAAAGAAATACTTTGGAAATCAAGAGTTGTAGATTCAATTCATAGCTTATTGATTGTGGCTATATGACCCCAAGTTTCCATAGCTGTAAGGATCAAGTAAGGTAAGTATTTTGTATGCTATAATAAATTGAGAGCAATGATTACTACTCCAAAGGTTGTTCAAAAGTTCAAATAAGATACTTTTAAAGTAAAGTAAACATTATATAATCAATGCTTAATTAATGGGAAACTATCATTGTAAAAGTAATTGTAGCAGTAATATAGATATAGATCTAGGTTAAAACTTAGTTCTATCCTCATTAGCTTGCAGTTTTAAAAAACAAACACACACCTAAACCCACCTTAAATTTCAGTTTCATCATCTGTACAAGGTCATTGTTAAGATTAAATGAAATGGTGCATATTTCATAAACTTATCAACTAGCCCCTTGAATGTCAAATGAAATTTGCTAGTATTATCATATACCTATGTCCCGTGAACAATCCAATACCTTTACCAATATGTGTACTAAATTTGGGGGAATGAGAGAGAGGAAAAGATAGAAACTAAACATCATTAAAGATATTTATTGAAGTTATGTTTTCTATTATCTAATACTAGAGACCCGGTGAACCAAATTTGTGCATGGGTAGGGTCCCTAAGCCTGGCCAGTGATCAGAGCAGATCAGGGCCTTCTGGCTGTCGGCTGTCGGCCGGGACCTTCTTTCCCCAGGTGCTGGCTGGGGCCTTCCTTCATTCTGTGCTGACCCAGAAGACATCATAGTGAGCGATCAAATTCCCAGTCTCCAGGTCCAACTCCCAAGGGGATACTTTGCATATTAGCTATATATATATATATATATATATATATATATAAAATCTATTTATACTCAAGCAGTCCAATTAGATATTTTACTTTAATAAACACTTCTTTATATATAAAAAAAAATGTTGAAGCATAAATGGCAGACACTCTCTCCTTTGTTGGAACTGAGGGGACAGAAACCAGTAGGAAACATTACTTTTTGTTTTTAAAAGAAACAGCCTAGTACAGCCAGTGTGCTCAGTAGTTGAGCATCAACCTATAAAACAGTTCACAGTTCAATTCCCAGTCAGGGCAGAGGCCCAGGTTGTGGGCTTGATCTCCAGTGGGGGGCGTGCAGGAGGCAGCCGATCAATGATTCTCTCTCATCATTGGTGTTTCTATCTCTCCCTCCTCCCTTTCTCTCTGAAATCAATAAAAAAAAAAAAAAAAAAAAAAAAAAAAAAAAAAAAAAAAAAGCATATTTTAAAATAAATAAATAAATAAATAAAGTAGTGTAAGAGAAATGCATTATCTTCTGGTAGAAGAAGAGAGATGGTGTTATGTTAAAGAAGGGAAGTGGAGAGGTTGATAAAAATGCTGAATTATTACAGTTAGAAACTGTTTGGCTTGACCATATATTCATCCCATAATTATGACTCACTGAGAGTCTGCTAAAGCAGAAAGATGGAGACTTCTAAGACTGAGCCATGGTCCGGAAGCTTCATTCATCCCCAGGGGAAGCATGCCAGACTCAGGAGAGGATTCTACCCTGGGGCAAAGGATGGAGGAATGAGATTATATGGGTTTGATGCCACTGATACAATTTCCTTTTTTGAACTCTCATCCAATAAACAAAATGTTTAACAGTTTCTGATAGTGCTATCCTGAGATGTCAGTGTCTAATGCTATTGTAGAATTCACTATGGATTCATTATAATTAGGCCATAGACAATATCTACAGCATTTTTCTCTGGCTCCTATTTCTGACTCTATCATTTATGTTCCTTTATGGCATTGTCCTCAACTCCATTCTTTGACTTTCAAAACACAATTGCAGCCATAAAATAAATATCAAAAGCAAACACCAAAACAAACAAAACAATATTTACTAAGACTTTATGTATCTGCAAGTTTGGAAGAGATGAATATGGTTTTCTATCAAAGGAATAAGAGAAACTTAAAATAGATTATTATCATCATCATCATCATCATTACTTACTGTCCTTGGGCCACTATGAGATTTTGTGATTCTATGTAATTTATTCTTCTTCTCTCATCTCTTTCCTGATAAAAGAAAAAAAAAATACAAACATAAACCCAATAATGACACCAACAATCCTTTCTTTTTCCTCATGCAAAGCAATTTAGCTCTCCAATGCCACTGCTGTCATTTGAGGTCAGGGCTTCTCTTACATGCCCAAAAATTCAGCAGGAGATTTGAACTGGCTGCTTTGAAGATCCTGGTTAACTTGGACTGTACAAAGTGTTTCATCTTTTTTATCTTTAAGCATCTGAGATAATGGGGGATTGGAGCTTAAGAAGGGTTTTTACTTTGCACCAACACTGGTCTAAGAACCATAAAAATTATAATATTAACCAGTTTAATTCCACAATTACCCTATATAATCAGCATTATTATTACCCACATTGTGCAGATGAAGACACTGAAATATAGAAAGATTATAGAATTGTCCAAAGTTACTTAACTAGAAAGTGGCCTAGGTGGGAAGTAAGCAGGTTCCTTTGTTTGTTTGTTTTGTCAGGGTCGGCCTGATTTTGCTAAAGTAAATTAATAAATCAATTTAGAATTTCAGCCACTTAATGTAATAGTCCTTGATAGCAACTTATTTTAAATTCATAAGTATTAAATAGAAATAATTTTCAAACAGCAAAATAATATTGAAATGTAAACCTTTCTAAGCTTGGTTTTAAGGAACCCCTATAATGTGTAGCACAAATTCCAAGAACCTTGTCTACTTGCTTATATAACTTTTTAATTATGTAAAATAACTTTCATAATTATGTAAAAGTGAAATGATTCTTTGCCTCCCTACCCACAGAGTCACCAGAGTATGGCATAGGATTACCACATCAAAGTAATTCTAGTAGAAAAAGATTGTGCACAGAATTGAAAAAGACCAGAATTCAAACCCCAGCTCTCCTATTGACTAGGTTATGGACGTATGTTAGCTATTCTTCTGGTTTTTTATTTTTTCAAGTACAAAACATTGTCTCAACAAGATTGTCTTCCAAGTGGCTGGGAAATCGCCTTGTGTTTGGGTGCAACAGCCCAGGGTTGTTTGAATTTTAGCTCTAAGGTACATGTGACATGGGGGCAGTTACTAATTTCCTCACCTTTGAAATGGTAATAACAATAGCAACCTGGCTCCCCAAGCATTATGAGCTTAGAGATAAAATACAGAAAGCTCATAGTTGAACTGATATGCAGCAAGACTTAATATGTGGTTGATCTGAATATTTAGTATTATCAATTTCTACATCTATAAGACACGGAGAACACAATATTTTTAAATTGTTTTTTTGAGGCATTAATTACCCCAGCTTCAATCAGCTTAAACCGCAAATGAAATAATCACACATTATTCATCTCTTCTTTTAAATCCCTTCACTGACTCACCAGTGCCTTCTGTGTAACATTTTAATGTCTAACCCCACCATTTCATGTATCTGCACAGCAGGCTTCCTAAGCAGCTCTCAGCTCTTCCTATACAGATTCCCTGGGTGCAAGGAGGACTCAGTTCATTAAGGCATACGGTGTGCTAGATGCTGTACAGAAAATTGAGAAAACCAGTTCCTGCAATTAGACTTCTCAAATGGACTTCCTTACATAACACAGGACCGATTGTTAAATTTCACCATCATATTTTTCTTGCTCAGACACTCAAATGCCCTACTTCCACTTTCCTCTCCCTTCATATCTTTCTATATCTGTCTTAATTGGAATAGCTCTAGAGATTAATTAAAACAATCTAGTTTATACAATTTGTCTAGATGAATAATATAACCTTGCATTGCTTATGCATTGAAGTGGGTATTAAATGCATGCTCTCTCAACTATAGTGGGCTAAACAACATTTTCCATTTTAAATACCACCTTCACATTATTGTTGAAAGATTTAATTTACATAAGGAGACAAGAACGACACAACAAACCTCCGGGCCTTAAATACTGTAGCCTAATGAGAACAAAGAGAGAAGTAAAACCGTGCATATAAATCTATGATGCATCTTCAGAGTTTTAAGACTTTTTAAAAAAGCACTTAGTTTCTGAATATTTTGGAAAGCACCACAGATTTAAGTAAAATGTAATATGCTCACATTTTATTTGTGTTGGTCATTATAGTCAGCACAGTTACAGCTGCCCAATGATTGTTCTTTAATCTGTGCAGTGAATATTTTGAACTAGGAATTTGCTAATGTCTAAGTTTATAGAAGACACTATGTGCTCTCAAAGAGGATTGAAAGATGAGAAGGAATTTTCAGGGAAAGCAGAATTTTTCAACTAGATGAAACATTATGAACAAAGATCCTAAGTCTGAGATGAGGCTGGAATAGCAAATAGTGGTTTGATCTCCTAGTTCCTTGTGTTCCATATTTCAGAATTTAGGGTTTTATCTTAAATGAACTGATCCTCAAAATCCTATAGCAGAAAGGGGTTTAAAAGGAACAAAAAAAATATCATAATTTACAACAAAATATAGCTATTAAAGCAAGGTATGTTCAGCATGTAAAACAACACTACAAATTCACCTAATGTCAACCTGGCATATCAGAAAAGGGTCTTCTGAGAAAGGGACATTAATTTCAAGCCCTGAAGGCTGAAAAAGCCAGGTAAAGAAATATGAAGGATATTTCTCATAGAAGGAAAAACATGCAGTGGTCTGGCAGAGAGTTGGATATATTAAGTCTGCAGTTATGCAGTGGGCAGTAGTGTGTGGTAGAGAGAGCAGAATTCTGTAAGAGGCAAAGGATGAAGTGTGATGTGTGAGCAAGCTTGGAACCAAGATTGGTGTTAAACCACCATTGGGTGCTGTTAACTTTATTCTAGCAACAATAAGAATTGCTTTTACCATTTTCTTCCTCTTATGGTCAACACAGACAAGTAAAATTCATTATAATGTTTGGCCGGCATGGTTCAGTGGTTTGGCGTTGACCTATGAACCAGAAGGTTACATTCAATTCCGATTCCCAGTCAGGGCACATGCCCAGGTTTCAGGTTCAATCCCTAGTTGAGATGCATAGGAAGGCAACCGATTGATGTTTCTCTCTCACATCCATGATTCTTCCTCTCTTTCTCTTTCCTTCTCCCTTCCTCTCTCTCTCTGGAATCAATAAAAAGCATGTCCTCAGGTGAGGATTTTAAAAAACACACAAAAGATTCTACTATGGGATCTGTGCTATTGTGCTATGGATACAATATTGGGGAAGGGGGGGGTGAAGATATGGCCTGTGCTCATATTAGGCTGTAATAAAAAAATGTATCACTATAGATAAAAGCTTATCATGTTTGGAAACACAAAAGACTCTGTACTAGCTACGTAAGGGGACAGGTAAGAGAGAAAAAGTATTGTTAAGAAGGATTTCCTAAGGATGAATGGAAAAAAGAGGGAGAAGCTTCTCAAGGACACAGAAAGACCAGGGGCGCCCAGGACCTGCTGGAAAGGGTGTCAGCTATACAACTGATTTTAGGAAAGGATCTGTGAACAGAGAAAACAGGCCCTTGTTCAAAAAGATTTCCTCTCTACTTCGCAGAAAGAACCAGATTTATTCCTTTGTTAAATATAAAACCAGTCACATTAACTGACTCTAGGTTAAACCTGACAGGATCGAGGGACAGGAATAGGAGACATTACTATTTTAATCTTAAGTAACTTTATTTCTATACCTCTAATGGGGAGTAAATCAAAGGCTCATGATAGCTCTGCAGCTGGTAAAGGGAAGCATGATGCAGATAACTATTTTTATTTAAATCGATGTGTTGTATTCATAGAGAATAGGGCAGGATTCTGCAGCTGCAAGAGGGAATTTAAAATTAGAGCAGCTTCAATAGTGCTGTTCACAACTGCATCCAAATTTTTGAGCCTTGTCCTATAGTAAGCATTTTTTTTTTTTTTTTGCACGTGTGGTGCATATGAACACACATTTAATTTTTCATGGGGGATTGAGACTAAACTGCTCTGGAGTCTGAAAATAAATTTATTGTCTGTTTGTCTTTTGGATAGTAATCTCTCTCTCCCTCTCTCCCTTCCATAGATTCATAGCCATGTCAAAACTGCTACCTCATAGCTGCTGCTTCTACAAATAAACAGCATCATTCAATTTCCAGTACCTGAGCAGGTACTGTTTGTTCCACACACAGCAGAATTATAAAAAACTTCCCTCCAGTGTTATCTGACTGAAAATAATTGCTGCATTTCAAAGAGTTGCTTATATAACCCAGATGTCCTAGATTCCTTTAGGTTTCAAGGGTCATCTTTTACTTTAAAGCCCAAATAGAGAGAGTCCACGCCCTCACTCTGCTCGTTCACCTGCTTTCCTTCTTCATACATTTCTGGGGCCCTTCACAGACATCCTAGGTCAGATAAATCAGAGTACCTAACCCTGCTTACGGAAATGTTGTCCTCTTCAATGATAATATCACTGTTTTATATCTACAGAGCCTTTTACAAAGAACATGCCCATTCGTCATTTCATTTATCCTCTCATTATCTTGTACACAATGCCACTCAGATGCTAAGGATACAGACTTAATTGCAGCTTGGATCCGCATTTTAGGCCACATATCCTACTGTCTCCAGTCTTTTGTGGCTGTGATAGTCAAATGAGAGAATCCATGTCAGAAAACACTGAAATGGATGATGTGTGTTCCAGATAGAGTGCTGTTGTTTTATTTTGTTGTTATGTTTGACATAGTGAAAGGTGTGCCAGGCCAGGCTCCCCCTTCTGTTCTATTGTTTGGATAATGATCAGATTAATCTCTCTGCATGTTGCATCCATTACACTGCCAAGCATACAAGGATGCTCTATTCTGAAAATTCCTTTGCGTATAGTCGAAGGAATTGCACGATGATAGTGTTTCAAGTTCCTTAGCTCAGGGGAGACCTCGTGCAGCTGGACGATCCTGGCTGTGGTGCATATCTCTGCAAACTGCCCAGCCCCCTCAGCAAGGCTCTCACTATCTCTAGAGAGAGGAGACCTGCCATTGATAAAGTTAGCAAAACAACAATGCCACTGATTGACTTAGAAGTGACAAATGTGTCAGGATTTCCCTGTGGGAAGCTGTGGAAGTCTGGCTTGTCCAAACATCCTTGGCAACTGTTAAAAGTCTTTTCAGTTGTGGTAAGTTGTCGTCTGGCTGACTAATCCAAAAGGAACTCATGCATGGCATAATTTTCTGCCAGCCTTGCATAGAAACACCCGGTAATAAGCCCAGGGAAGTAACATTTGCTTTCCAATCTCACAAAGGCTTCCGTTAGGATTCATCTTTCCTACACAGTCAGGTGGGTGGACTGAATAACCCAGAGAGGAAAGGGCTGTCTCTACAGGGACTATTAGCAGCCCCTAAATAGCCTGGGTCTGAAAACTACACTGAAGGAAGAATTTGTCTCCAGGAAATGTGTACTCCTTCCTTGAGTGTATTTATGCCGAGAAGTTTTTCCTTTAATGACCTCCCTCCTCCAGGACAATTTACTTGCATTCCTTCTCTGTATTCATTCATGCCACACCACCTCTTCTCATTCTGACTCAGGATTGCTGCCTCACTTCCTGCCTTTCTTTAATGATGACCTACATAGTGAAAATTCTATTCAGTTTTTGGCTCAGTTCCATTTCACTTACATGAAGGGGGGGGGGGGAAATTATGAAACAGCCCATTATTTATATGCACCTGACTTCTTTGTAATGTATATGTAAAGCATTTAAATGAATTATGTATATAGTTAAGACTTCTTGGTAAATACTTGATGCTAGTAGATGAAAGCTATTATTAAAATTAGCTTCAATGAAGTTAAGGAAGGGAGGAAAAAGCTTAGCAGAAAATATTACCACCATAAATAAAAATACCCAGTTCATAAATCATAACTAAAATGGTTACATTGATGTTCATAGTTTGCAATTATATAATTGTGGTTTTTCACAAGGTTGCACATACTTTTAAACACAATATTTCATGCAATCACCATCTAATCTTACCAGTTGCAAAGGAGAGAGAAACATATACTTTTAATCTGTTTATAGGAAGGAATAACTATATTAAAAGATAGTTGGCTGCATGATAGTATACCTCCTTTCCACAGCATATCAAAATCTAGAGTTTTGTGTTTAAAACACCAACTGGTTTATAATCTTTAAGAAAACTTCTCTCTCCTTTTACTAGATATTGAAATAAAATCACCATAAAACCATTATCATTATCAATAATCAATTTTCTAACTTTATCATATGTGGGGGGGAAATCATGTTGCTTGAAACACTAAATGTCCCAAAATCCTGCTATTGAAAAACACAAAGCTATACTTTTTTGAATCTGTTTGAGAAAAAAAATCAATAATTAAGAGTAAAGTAAAACAAAAATAAGGTTATATGGCTCAAAAGCTAATCAACAATTCTTTGCTATAGTGTATACATTTGTCATGTTTGGTTTGTCCTAAATCATATTTGCTGGGTATTTAGGGAATTTCCCACACTGTGATTCCTATCCTTCAAAAGTCAGTCCCAGAAC